>NW_019392752.1:120764-386486 GCF_000648675.2 Cimex lectularius | reverse complement strand
GAAGGGAATTAGGAGGCTGATAGGTATTCTGACGGGCCACTGCCCACTGAGAAGACACCCCTCATATATATATATATATAAGAGAGAGAGAAAGAGAGTTTAAATAAAATCGCAGTTCAGATTATTTTCTGCAGGATAATACTAACTTTTATGTCGGAATGAAAGTTTTTATAAATTGTTCATGGTCGTGTAGTTATAGAAAGGTAAGAAATATAAAAGGTTTTCTTAGGTTCCTTTTCCTTTCCTTTTTTCGTTCTTCTTCACAGAGCTAGATAGGAAGATAAAACATTGATTATTAGAAGATAGAAGAATCAAACAGTTGATTAAATTCATTACAGCAAACTAAAAAAATCAAAACAAATTATTTCTATTAATATAACTTGCCTGAATATAAAATTTTACGTTGTTAGAATAGCTTCATTTGTTGTCCAATATTTATATAGAGAGCCGTGTTGGAAAGGTTTTTCACAGTGATAATTTGAAAAGTAATTATGAATGCCACTAAGGAGGGTTAATGAGTCGAGGTATCATCGTCCCAAAGTGGTCCAAAAAAATAAGAAAGTTATTTGACGATTGGCAAGAGCAAAAACCTGTACTACAAAACCTATAACATTTTAAAAAAATAGCAAAAACAACGTGTTCAATTGTCACTGTTTTGCCGAAGAAACACTTGATTTTTAAATTCCTTTACATTAAACATTTTCTTTACGCTATTTTTTATAGATTGTGTATTTTTGTAATTTATGGTTCAATGACAAACAAATTATTTTCTCTTTATAATGCTTAGATAATATTCGTTAATACAGTAACTACAATTTGATTATGGATACTTACTCGACTTGAAAGTGATGTCCCAAAACTATTATAACTCCACGCTAAGTTCAACTGACTATTGTAAGTTCAAAAATCAAGCTTGCGCCGCTGTGTTTTAGAATATATAAGTATAGTTTAAATCAATAACCGTACTGATTTTGGAAAAGGGAATGACATTAAATTAACTTTTGAAAATTACTTGTGGTCATTGACTCATTGCTGCAAACGCTTTTCCCCATATTTTGACATAATCTGAGGTACTGAAGCATGCGGAAAAATAATAATACGTTGTTAAATAAAAGTTCAACCGTCAAGAATATCTGGCACCATAAGACAAATTCTTATTATAAAATACTGTTAAATTTGTTGAAGGTAAAGCACATGAATTACAATAAAATCCAGAAAGCTATCAATAGCTTGAAAGATAAACTTAATTACATTAAAGTACACTGTTCTGTTTCTTTTTAATAGTCCTTAGTGTTGTTATTGGTTCTTAGTCTGTTTTTAGCCTGTGTTTGTTAATAATTTGCTACCTTTTGAGTTTTTTCCAGTGTCTTTAAATATTGACCATTTGTTGTTTTTTCTTCCGTTTCTACGTTGTTTTCGAAATGATTTGAGTCTGTGAATCATATGTCATAGTTCACTACTTTCGTGGTCCGCTTGACCAATGAATACATGACAATTAATTAAGGCTTTTAGTTGCGATGAAAAAAAGTTAATGGCACGAGCGGGATTCGAACCCACGATCTTCGGCTAGATACGCCGCTGCTCCACCACTTGAGCTATCGTGACCTCGATCCACTCGGACATCAACTTCCTATTTTCAACCCCACCTTATGAATTTTCCCTCCTTTTGCCATTTTTCAATGCAATTCGAATCCCGCTCGTGATTTCCATCTCAACTAAAAGCCTTAATTAATTGTCATATATTAATTGGTCAAGGGGACCACGAAAGTAGTGAATTAATGATTTTAAAAAAATGAAGTACACTTCACTAAAGCTCTCCGTGGCCATTTCAATTGTCGTCGAGAATCAAAACCGATTACACGACATTTGAAAAATGGCAAAAAGGAGGGAAAATCCAAAAGGTGGGGTTGAGATAGGAAGTTGATGTCCGAATGGATCGATGTCACGATAGCTGGTAGAGTAGCGGCGTATCTATCCGAAGATAGTGGGTTCGAATCCCGCTCGTGACATTAACTTTTTTCATCTCAACTAAAAGCCTTAATTAATTGTCATATGTCATAGTGTTGCACTGTTTTGTTGGTGTGGGTGGTTAGTGCGTTTATGCTGTCGGATCTTCGTGTTTTTTGTATATTTGAGAGTCAATTTTTTGTTCGTTCAAGATACTTATTGTGTATCTCTTGTGTATTCTCCTGTGTGAAAAAATATTCATAAATTTGTTTTTACTGTTTCTTCGAGTTTTTTCTTATACCATCAACCGGTTTTTGTAAAACCCTTAAATTTCTCTCACCCCCCACGAATTATTGTTCACTTCTATCATATAAATATGACACGCACCGATGCACACTACGATTCGTACTGATTTTCGAAGAAGAAATCTGTTTTGAATTTGTCGCAGGCGTAACAGACCATCAACAAATTGCCATGGAAGGTATTGAAGGCATTCCAGATGACGAGGTCTCGTTGAGGCAAGTTGAGGCGGCTAAACCCATTTGATCCCAGAATTTTTGCGCTCCTAAATTTAGCACGCTGTATATTGGAATAACATTAACATTTTAAATTATTAACTACACATGGAAAAAACAGGCAGAGTGTAGGAAGACTCATATACTTATAACCCAGATGCTAGATAAAAATGTAGGTTGTCATTATAAAATGTATGTTCACTATTTTTCGTGATCCGCTTGACAAATTAATGTCTTTAAATTAATTAAGGTTTTTAGTTGAGATAAAAAAGTCAGTGTCACAAGCGGGATTCGAACCCACGACCTTCGGCTAGATACGCCTACTAGTATTTCACAATAATCCATTATATTTAGTGGTCTGATTGACCAAATTACTTCTTTCAATTAATTAATCGTTTTTGTAAGGTCGTGGTTGAAATGAAAAAGTCAGTGTCAAGAGCGGGATTCGAACCCACGACCTTCGGCTCAATATGCCGCTGCTTTAACCACTTGAGCTATCGAGACTTCGATCCACTCGGGCACTAACTTCCCATCTCAACCTCACCTCAGGAATTTCAAAAAAATTTAAAATGGCAAAAAGGAGTGAAAATTCAAAAGGTGGGGTTGAAATGGGAAGTTAGTGCCCGAATTGATGGAAGTCACGATATCTCAAGTAGTAAAGTAGCGGCGTATCTAGCCGAAGGTTATGGGTTCGAATCCCGCTCCTGGCACTGACTTTCTTTTCTCTACTAAAAATCTTGATTAATTGAATGATAAAATATAAGTATTAAGTAACTAACTTAATCGTCAGTTTTGTTACTTTAACCTACAAGTTTCCAAAAGTGAACAGGGAAAAAAATTTGAAAAAAATAGAGTTTTGGGTTTTAATTTGGTTATTGGGTTATTAGTCTTTCGTCGGCAGTCAAAAAACACCTTTGAACCATAACCGAGAACAACTCTCGACCTTTTAGAAATGAAGACGGATGGTGCTAAGGCCCCTGGGAAGAATTAGCACGGGCTACTTGATTAACCATTCCGGTGATTCATCAGCACTCGCGGGACTCCCTTAACTTCAATGGGCCATTTATTAACAAGGGATTAATTATAGAAAGACCGGGTCGTCAAAACTTTACTTCGATATTTCCAAAACTAATTCGAGGCTGTTATCGTGAGAAACTCGTAACTGTTATATAACGTTTAAACGCCGTTTACGGGTTGAAAACTAAAAATAACTTGATATAAAAGCAGACTGAAGATGAAAGAGAACTCTATCTCTCAGCTTTGGAAAATCCTGTCAGTTTTAATTAATTGAAAAAAATTTTTTGTTCGGTATTGAAAACTTTGTTTATTCAAGTGCAGGAAAATGTGAACTTCCATCATTCCGATCGAACTGAATTTGCAAACTCTGATTTTAATGTTATTTAATAAATTCATATTTGTTTAGTGGTCATAATAGACCATATTAATTATTCCAATTAATTATTCTTTCTATCTAAGTTTTCTGGTTGAGATGAAAAATTAGTGTCGCGAGCGGGATTCGAACGCACGATCTTTGGCATAGATAAAAAGAATAATTAATTGGAATAATTAATATGGTCGATTATCAACACCAAGAAAATGTGGATTAATTTAACAATTAAAAATAAGTAATTACTTTACTAACAGCTCCCCTGGAAACATTATAAGTCGCTGAGAATCGAATCCGGATTACACGAAATTGGAAAATTCGAACGGTTGTAGGTTGCGATGAGGAGTAGATGTCCGAGGGGATCGAAGTCACGATAGCTGAAGTGGATATAGCAACGGCGTAGTCAGATGAAGGTCGTGGGTTCGAATCCCGCTCGTGACACTAACTTTTCATCTCAACCAATTACTTTACATAAAAAGAATACTTAATTGGTTCTTTAATCATTTATTCGAAAATTGTTATGAAATGTCAGTAAAATATTTTCAGTTGTTATCAAAAATAAATCTTTTCACCAAAATGGAATTCCAATCTTTACTCTAAAAAAATCACACCACAAAACAAGCATAGAAATGATAAATGATGGAGTGAGAGTGGTGATCGATCCTTTTTAAGATAGTTCCTACTCAAAGTAAGTGAGTTTCAACTGAGAATCGAATCCTGATTACACGAATTTAGAAAATTTGACAAAAAGAGGGAAAATTCGAACGGTTGTAGGTTGCGATGAGGAGTAGATGTCCGAGGGGATCGAAGTCACGATAGCTCAGGTGGATAGAGCAGCGGCGAATTTGTCAAATAAATCTTTTCACCAACATGGAACTCCAATCTTTAGTCTAAAGAAATCACACCATAAAGCAAGCATAGAAATGATAAATGATGGAGTGAGTGTGGTGTTCTCAACCAAAAACCTTACTGTGAGTAGGAACTATCTTTTTAAAAAGGATAAAACAAGCATTTACACCCCTAATCCAGAATATGTGCCAACGGGGCTTAATTAAAAAAATTTCGAAACTCCCATAGCAGTTAACTAGCAGCAAATGTCCACTGAAAATGGTTAGTGAAAAAGGATTTCTTAGTTTCTGGACCATTGCTCTTGTGAACACAAGGCAATCGTTCTTTTTTGATCTGCGGGGTAAATAACCAGTCATTACCAAAAAGGACCACCTTTCCTACATTTTTCCATCATACTGTCGGAAGCAGTACGGCTTTTATCTTATGATCATTGTGGGTTTATTAGGTCCTAGAAAGAGCGCACAGACCAATCACTACACGAATTAAACACTGAAGATGGCGAAACTTCAAAATGAATCTGACATACCAAAACCTATCTGTAGTGGTGGCTTTGTTCATTTTGGTTATCCTATTCTCTTTTTCACTTTGCTTGTTTGGTCTGTCTAACATTGTCTGAATAGATGAAAGGATAATGGAAACGGGTGAACATCGGAGCGAGCTGTCGTGAAGCAGGATACATTATTTTAACAATTAGATATAATAATTAGGAATAAATAGACTTAGACGTTTACCTTTACCCAATGATAGTTAAGATTTCTTCAATTTACCAAACGGTGCAAAACATATATTTCTTGCGTTACAGTGTCGTATTCTTGTCATCAACCGGTCATCAGTTAATGCAGCACCAATGTTCCTAACTTTTTCTTTTCCAAACTGGTTAAGATGCCTGGAAACGGTCATGGCACTTGCTTGAAACTACATTCCTAATTTCAGAGTAGTGTATGAAGGGCAAGGCAACCAACTCCTTTAACTTTGTCTTGTTCAACTTCTTCTTCGGTCTACCACATTCTTTGTTGTTAAAGTGGGAATCTTCTGGGCGAAAGTTTTCCAACCGACGGTCCTTTCATTTACAATGTAACCAAAAGGCAACACTATTCTTTTTGGAAAACGTTTTTTGGTATTATGTACGAGTTTAAAGCTTTAAAAGAAAATTATACCGATCTCTGCGGCAGACAAGATAATTTTAAAAAATAATTACCTTTTCGAACTATTTCACCAAAAGAATACAAATTAGTACTGATTTATATACAAAATATTAAATCTGTCTTTAAAATGGTATGCGCCATACAGGGAGATATTTAAGGGATATTACAAAGGATGTTTTATAGGTTACAACTTTTTTTTAAGGTCAAATAGTAGACATAATAGAAATCTTCAACCACGTTTACAATCTTTTTGATTGCTGCTGGAAGAAGTATTTAATTATTATTGTTTCATCTGCATTGTAAAAAACAAATATCAGACATTAATTTGTTACGGTTAGTTAGTTAACTAAGTTAGTTATTAGTTTGTTTACCTTAAGATTATATAACTAGTTAAATTAGTTAACTTAATTAAGACATTAAGAATAGATAAGAAAACATTGACTAGTCAGTCCTTGCGAATGATGATTTTTAGTGAAAGTTCTCGATGTTACAACTAAATTATTGAAAGAATAAAATGATCAATCCTGCAAACTTTGCTCTTCTGATCTTGCTTCCAGCAGAATATTTTTGAATGGTTCTTCAAGAATATGTTGCTAGATATCAAGAACTAAGTTATTCAAGTCGGTTATAATGATGTTCCAGTGTTGTTAACGATTTTTTAATGAGGAATTCGTTTTCTCCTGGATACACACGGGAAAAGCGTGTACACGAAAAAAGCCAGCAACTGAAGCGTGCAAATTTAATTAAGTCAGAAGTACATCAAACGAACTTTGACTTGCCCTCCCAAAGCCTTCTTGTGCAAAAAGTGACATCCGAGCCCTCAGGACGGACTATTTCTGGATTTTCTTACCACATCAAGGCTTACTCTTTTCTCGGCCGGCTCCTTAATTAAAACTAGTGTAATGTGTGAAATATGAAGCCGATCCTGTTTTTCACTTTGATTTCCCCGGAGGACTACACTAAAACAGGCCATACATTTGACCGAACCTTCTGTTAACATTAGAATTATTTATGTGAGCTTTGCACCCTACTTACTACCCGGAGGGACATTAATTCTGTTCTAGGTTTACTGGATTTTCTATCTGAGTCTACGATTATGTGCAAATTGAAAGATTTGAGCAATTTTTCGTGCTTGTTTGAAAATTTTTAACCACAAATTTTAAAAAAAAGTGCCTAAATAATAGGCTATATTTCTCTTAGATTACGAGTATTTTTATTCAAATCGATACATTTTAGTTTTCGTTTTATTATAGACAAAGGTCTCTCCTAGTTAACCTAGGTCTAAAATTTTAAAACTTACTGGCGGAACATCTTAGGTATGGGGAATAAAACAGTATGCACATATCATGAATTAGAAAAGTATGCTAGACATGGGACCAAAGTTTCTGTCGAACTACTGTAAAAATTGGAAGCATAACGCAACTAGCATAACGCAAACCTGTACCAACTTTCTATTGATGAAAGCAGGTGTACAACTCGGCATAAAAAAGGTTACTATAACCATACTCCTAAATTTCCCCACTGACGGTAAAATAAAAAAAGGCAAAGTTCAGAGTTGTTGGTGATGATAAGTGAATACAAGGAAATGGGTGTTTGGTATTCCCCAACCGTTTCAGCCTTCAGGATTGTTGTATTTTTCCAAGTTACTTAGTACATTTCAATTAATTCGATCCTTCTTTTAAGGTGTTATAGGACACAGGCAATCGAAAGAGTTTGTTGAGGAAATCAAACCAGCAGAATCGAAATGGCTATTCTCTATCTCAAGGAAGAGAATGAGGAGGCTGATAGGTATTCTGACGGGCCACTGCCCACTGAGAAGACACCCCTCAGTAATGGGTATTCAACCAGATCCTTTTTGCCGTTTTTGCGAAATAAAAAAAGAAACGGCAAGGCACTACCTCGCAGAGTGTGATAGGTATGCTAGGTCCAGATTTGAAATCTTTGAAGGGGCGGACATCACCAATCACTCCCCGAGATAAAATGGTCCAAAATCCTGGGGTTTGTGAACAAGTCCAAGAGATTTATGCAGGACACGTGAGCCGACCACCTTTTAGATAGGGATGGGGTACGAGTCCACCGAGGCATTAACCCTCGGGTCTTGGTCGCCCACCCTGCGTAATATATATATATATATATATATATANATATATATAGTTGAGTAATTATTTTTTCAGGTTATGCCTCTATTAATCGGTTGTTTCGCAATCGAAGATAATACGGGTGGCAGTTTTTTCCTCCTCGTTGCATAACTTACAAACTCCTCGGTTGAGGATGGGCCATACCCGTCTGACACACGGACAAAAGGAGGTCCTAGAAATATCGTTAAATTTGTTTAAATTAAGCTAGTTACATTAGAAAAAAAATTTAGTGAGATTGTCTTTTTCAAAACTTTAAAAAGCATGCAAGAGGGTTTTTTTTAACTTTATTTCTTTATTACTAAAAGTAAGATTTTAAAGTACAAAAAGATATACTTCATATTGAGAATATTAAAAATGTATTAAAAAATATATAAAAAAATTAATGAAGTAGCTAACTTCCTAGTCAAATCATTTGTTGGAAAGAATAAAACATACGTTGATATTAAAATTTAAGGTTTTTACAATCGGAAAAAGCTCAGAAGCACAACTTATTTGCTTATGTACCTCCATTTACTTTTTAGTTAGGATATATTTTCGTAAAATAAACAGGAATGGTAATGGAAAGGAGTGTTTTGCAAAATTAGAAGTGCTTGTTTCAATTAGGGTAGAAATAAAAAAAGAGGTGGGCCTTGTTACTTAAAGCGCACTCCGTGTTAATTGTGATGTCGAGTGTGTCATGACGTTTCATCTCGTCTTCTGCCCTTTTGAAATAAACGGCACGGCACGCTTGGTTGACCAGCGGCTTTTGAATGACAAAAACTCTCTCACTCTCTCTCTCTCTCTCTCTCTCTCTCTCTCTCTCTCTCTCTCTCACACACACACACACACACACACACACACACGCACGCTCCTAGGCTTCACGTATAAAAAGACAGGAAAAAATGTCCGTGAACGCCTTAACAATGTGACCCGGGGAGTAAATAGACTGTACGCCTTGGCCAATAAAGCAAAACAAACGTCTAAACAAAAAGAACTAACAAAGATAGGGAATCTCGTGAGTGTGTGTGTAGTGTATGAATCACAGGATCGATGAGAACGTGTTCTCCTATAGTGAAAACCTTAGTACTTTCCCCCTTCGCCAGAAGAAAATAAGAATAGACAAAAAAATCATGCTCAGCATAACAGAAGAACACCTTAATGAGAAAATATCCGATACACATTATTTGATGAGAAGTCTTGCAACATTAATTGCGGGCAAACTTTACAACGGTCAAATCATGCGTTTTTAATTTTGTGTCATATTGTTTATTCTCTTTTACTTTTTATTGACATTGATTTGTTGCGATTGAAATTTATACCTTAAATATTAAGAACACCTTAAGTCATCGAAGGTTGGTGTAAAAAGTGGAGGACAAGATTAAACGGAGAAAAGTGCATCCAATGTACGTTCACTTTGAAAAGGCAGCCTTGCCCTCTAGTATACATCAACAATGAAAAGATACCGACTTCCACTCAAGTCAAATACCTAGGACTATAACTTGACAGCAGACTGACGTGGAATCCCCACACAAGACTTAAAAGACAACAACTCAACAGAAGACTTGGACAATTACACAGACTACTAGGACCAAAATCCGGGTTGACCATCACCACTAAACTGACCTTGTACAAAACTTTACTGCGACCACTTTGGACATACGGTGTGAAACTGTGGGGTTCCGCCAAACCATCCAATATGCAGCGTATCCAGTACTTCCAATCAAAAGTCCTCAGACAAATCTCAAAGCTCCTTTTTACGTCTCTAACCTCACTATCCACAAAGACCTCAACATTCCTTTTGTCCAAGAACTGATCCATTCCCGATTCAAAAAATTTCATACCAGCCTATCGATCCATCCTAGCCCTACCGCTAGAGCCCTCTCCACATATTCCCATCCCGAAAATTCACCACGTCGCCTAAAACGACGATGGCCCCGAGACCTCCTTGCTCCTTAATCCATTAAAATGAGTGCCAGTACTGGCTGGCTTCTCATGTCATGCGCCCTCCGAGTGCAGCGCTGGCATCAGTGAAGCTGTGACCGAGCGGTGAACAATATACATTGTGATCACATTTATATTATGTACAAGTATGTATATGCTACAAATAAATAAAAAGAATATTAAAACAAACACAATTCCCCTTCACCAATTTGGCTTTCGGAGTTGCCACTCAACTGTACAACAAGCACATCGCATAATTGAGTTATTTCCACACCCCTTGAGCTAAAGCAATACTGCCCGGGTGTGTTCTTGGATATACACCAGGCCTTTGACTGAGTATGGCACACTGGGCTGATGTGGAAGCTCAAGAACATCCTACCAGCAACCTATTACCTTATCCTAAAATCCTTTCTTAATGATCGTTATTTCCAACTATCCCCCAGAAATTCATTGTCCCCTATCCATCCTATTCTAGCAGGTGTCCCGCAGGGCAGCGTGCTCGCTCCTTTCCTTTATTCAATTTATACCTCCGATCTACGTACGCAAACTAACACTTTCACCTTGAGCTTTGCCGATGACACCGCAATCCGTTCTCCTGATGAAGATCCTATCACTGCTTCCAGTAATCTTCAAAATCACCTAAACACCCTAGAATGCTGGCTCCGTCAGAGCGGAATCAAGATCAACGAACATAATATTTACTACTTAAATAATATTTACCCTAAACAAGAAAACGCTCCCACCAGTATACCTCAACATCCCAAATGCGAACCATGTACCTCGGACTCTACCTGAACAAACGACTGACGTGGAACCCCATACACGACTTAAGCTCACTGACACGGACTTGAACTTTACGGGACTGCTATGCGTTCCAAGCTCAATCAAACCCAATCCCTTCAATCGAAAATCCTCAGATCACTAGTCAACGCCCCTTTCTATATAGCCAATCACACCATTCATACCGACCTAAATGTCCCTCTTATTACCGAGCTAGCCCAATCCCGCTACAAAACGTTCCATTCCAAACTACCCCCATCATCCGAACCCTTTCTTCAAAAACCTGTCATCCAACTCATAACCTAATAATCCAAACAGAAGACTGAAGCGTCGGTGGCCCCGCGACAACCTTAACACCTGACATCGGTTTCAGTAGGACGGAGTAATCTCGCTCATCGTATTGACCATCACTGGATGGCAGCTGTTCATGCGTTCATGCAACCGTTAATATGTTTATTTGTAAATATTATATGTTTTACTTGTTGCGTCGAAGAATGCAGTTGTAAAATATAATAAAAAGTTTTAAAAAATATTAAGAAGTAAAATCTGAAATTCAGTTATCATGTTCCTATGTCTATCTTATTACTTTAAACACTCTTTCAGTTTGCGCCTAGTACAAAATATGAAACATTTGCAACGGTTTGAACAGTTTTTTTTCCAACGATATATTGTCACAGAATGAACGCGGACTTGAGTGTGATTTCGGTTCTAGGTTGTAAAATATCGACATCCCAATGCTCGAGGAGTGGAAGAATAAGCTGGATGTATCTCGTTAGTAGGGGTTGTAATCCACAGGTGATATGCCACATTAAAAAATCGTGCCAACTTTCCAGTCGGGGGGTTTTGAGGGTTGGGTCCGCCGACCACTCGAGCCGAAACACGTTAAAATACACATTTGGCTTGTTCCTATTTTTTACAGACTTGAATTTATTCCCAACGGAAACAGGCTTATTTTACTAATATTGGAATATGAACAACTTTTCTGTACAAATGAAAGTTCAACTTTATTCTGCTATGACTGTTTTTACCCAAGCCGTTCTAATGGAGTCATGGTTTGAAAATCATACACTCTTAAAACCAAAATGATATATGTAATGAAAACCTACATTGTGGTATGAATAAGTGAACAAATATTTATAAAAACAATTATTCAGAAATCGTGAGATGCGGTCTGGTGTGATGTAGGTTTCAGAAAAACATTTTCTTTATCGTGTCAACGTTTCGATCTTTATTGAGATCATCTTCAGGGCTCAAAGTGTTTGTCTTCTGTGTAATTGTGCCATTCGTGCCAGTGCACTTATCGCGTCTCAAGACGACACGCAAGAATGGCACAATTACACAGAAGACAAACACTTTGAGCCCTGAAGATGATCTCAATAAAGATCGAAACGTTGGCACGATAAAGAAAATGTTTTTCTGAAACCTACATCACACCAGACCGCATCTCACAATTTCTGATTAATTATCGATTAACGGTCACACATTTATAAAAACTTCGATTTTAAACATTTACTTTACATTCTAAGTATCTTTTTTGCCACCCTACACGAAACGTTGGCCTGTTTATTGTTTCCGAATTGATAAAAAGCAAAATAAAAAAAAACATTACACAGTCCAGCTAAAGTCTATCAGCCATAAACTTCATAATACTTCCCAGTTTGCCAGGATTAATGTTTGTTTCGTTTTTCAGTTTCACTGTTTTACTAGACACGAGTGTTTCAGATTTTGCTTGTCGTATAATTTTAACTCCCTTTCGTTATTCACCGTTGTTTTCGAAACTGAAAGGAGACATGTAGATAACAAAAAAGGCGTTGATTTGAATTAGTAAAAATAATATAACAAGTGAGATACAATTATTTCATTATTTTCAAACACCAAAAAAAATATCGGGGTTACTTGTATGAACAGGATGCTGGTTTTATTAGTTTCGTTATTTTTATGTTTATTTTTGCTTGATTTGCTGTAGTTTTGTTATGATGTTTTCCTGTTTTGTACACTTTCAAAATAATAATATTTAATTGCAATATTCATTTAACTCAGATATTAATATTCAAATCCTTTTTAGACATTAAAAAAATATCGCTGTTTCTTTTATGAACAGGATGGGTTCTTTCTTCTTTTTCTTGAAAATCTTTTCAATTTTTGTATAATAGAACGGAGAGGTACCTATTTAGTAAGCTATTTCTGCGGGGTAAAATATTGAGTTGTTTCACATGAAATGTCCGGATTTTATAGTTTCAGAAATTCATAGAGGAAATAGCGGCTTTCTGTTGTTTACGTATTATAATTAAGCAGTTATTAATCTTCGCCTTTTGTTTGTAATGATGAGCTACCCAATCCATTACACACTTTTTAGTATACCTCCAAATATTAACATGGAAATACGCGATTATCGTGTAATATTCCTTTACTAGTTTAAACTAGGTCATTCGGTACCTGAGGCTGCAAGAAACATCATAAGGTCGTTTGGGGAAGGGAGTGTAAATGAACGGACTATTCGCCGATGGTTTGCTAAGTTTTCGGAAGGGAATGCCGAATTGGAAAACGAGGCACCCGGAAGACCTCCAACTTTAATTTACAACGATGTCCTTAAACTTCAGGTGGAAGAAAACCACTGTCAAGCAGTCAGAGAACTCGTAGCAGAACTAAATGCAAGTGTAGCTACCGTGTTAAGACAATTAAGGAACACAGTAAAAGTCAAAAAGCTTGATCTGTGGGTCCCTCATCAGCTCACTGAGGGGCAGCAGTTAAAGCGCTTTGAAACGTGCGTTTCGTTCCACGCCAGGCAAAAAAAAAATCGTGAAAGAACAATCACTTGCCATGAGAAATGGATGGCATATGACAATCAGCGTCGGTCAGGGCAGTGGTTAAACACAAATTTACACCCAAAAAAATTTATGGTAACCGTATCCAAATTTAAATCGAAAACCAAATTTACCATGACAAGAATTATTCACTACTTCCTTTTGCATTAGTGAGACATTCCTACAGGAAATTGACGAAATGTATAAAAAATTACTCAAAAAACAACTTACATTGGTAAATCGGAAAGGAATTATACCATGACAACGCCAGAATACATGTTTCAAAACATACAAATTGAAAGAGCTTGGCTACGAAGTTCTTCAGCGTCCACCTTATTCTCCAGACTTGTCCCCAACAGATTTTCACCTCTTTAGGAATTTGGACAACTTCGTCAAAGGAAAATTTTTTATAAATGATGTTCAAGTTCAAAAAACGTTTTCAGATTTTGTTTCATTTCAAAGCTCGGAATTATTCAGTTCGGGCATAAAAACGTCGGTCACGCG
Organism: Cimex lectularius; assembly: GCF_000648675.2. Classification (NCBI taxonomy): domain Eukaryota; kingdom Metazoa; phylum Arthropoda; class Insecta; order Hemiptera; family Cimicidae; genus Cimex; species Cimex lectularius. The sequence goes on along the minus strand of NW_019392752.1, from coordinate 372,497 downwards.
TTGAAATATGTGTAGAAAATTATGGTAAATACTTCGAATAAAACGATTTTGGTTTGATATAGTAATTTTACTAAAAAATGTTTACCTTAAAAACGGATATTTCATGTGAAACAACCAAATAAAGAGTTATATATCTCACTCAGTCATCCTCTACCTATCGATTGTCGTTTCAATCCATCCCATTCTCTCTCTAATTCTCACCATCTCATACTCTATGGCTAAGTTTGATTTTCTCTCTTCTGGAGTGAGAATTTTTGTACAACAGAACGGAGAGGTTCAAAAGACCTACATAATTTGTTAATATATCAAATTATTTATAATTTAGCTCTCTCTCAGTGTTTATTTATCTACATAACTCTTGCTTATACTCCCTTTCACTCTCTCTCTCTCTCTCTCTCTCTCTCTATATATATATATATATATATATATATATATATATATATGTATATGCGTGTGTGTGTGTCAATCTGTCATCTATATTACACTTTCTCTCTCTCTCTCTCTCTCTCTCTCTCTCTTTCTCTTTCTCCAGAAATCTCTCGATATTTGTCATCTCACTTTCTCAAGTTTTCTCCTTTTCTTCCTTTGTTTCTCTGATTCTCTGAGTCTATTTATCTCCCTCTTTCTCCTACTAATTCTTCTCACTGCGTATTTTATGTTTGAACCTACTTTGATTATCTGTAACTTGCAATATTAGAGTTGAAAAAGATTAAAGCATTTCACGACTACGAATATGATAAGCCATCACGACTGAAAGTTTTTCCGAAACTGCGCCATGAATTAGCTGCAGTCCACCCTTCTCATTTTCACTTTACGAGAATATTTACTCTACCTCTATCTGTCTGTCAATCTCTTTATACCTCGCTTCCATACCCTGGAACGAAATCTTCACAATTTACTATTCGCCTACTTTTCATACCACACACACACACACACACACACACACACACACACACACACACACACACACACACACACACACACACACATACACACACACACACAAACACACATACTTGCTTCCTCAATCGATTTATCTAAATGTCTTGCTCTCTGCTCTCTCTGAATTATCTCGAATTTTTTCTCTTATATACTCCTTATGCATATATAAATAATGCATAATATAATGCTCACTCTTTTTCTATCCATTCATCTCTCTTTCCCATTTTTCTATCCTTTATTTAACTATTTCTCTTACTCACTGTTTTTCTCTTTTCCCTCTCATTTTCCCATTTTTCTCTGCCACTTCCTCTGTCTCTGCCTGTCTTCTCGCTCTCTCTCTCTCTCTCTCTCTCTCTCTCTCTCTCTCTCTCTCTCTCTCTCTCTCTCTCTCTCTCCCCCACAAATACATACACACACAAATAATGTAAAACATGTGAGTGGAGAGATAGTCGAAAAATTGAATAAGGTGGGATTCGATTTCAATACTGGAAGGTCATTGTAACGTAAATTATTCACACACAAAATTGTAGCTTGGAGAGTTTGGTTAACATGTCTGGTGCTGAAGGGAAAACCCACATTAAAATCATTAACGCTCATTTAAGTTTAAATCCGGCAAAACGTCCAGCCTTAAATTTGGCCGTTAAAACAGTTTGAGAGTTGTAGGTTATCAATAGCCCAGGGGATGTGTTTATTGTGAAGCTGAGCAGTTCCCCACCTCGGCCGCATTGTTCTCGACCCATTGTTTCCACTCACTTCAAGGGTAATTGTCCTCGCATTCCCTGTCTTAATACAATGTTCTACCTCCTCATTACATGGTACATAACGCAAGACAACTCCCTTCTTATTAATTATCCTTATTCGTGCTACCTTGTAAAATGCTTCGGCTTTTAGCCACATAGAAATTGGAGTAACAAATTGCGGCCTCCCTCTTGGGATAATTAATCGGCGGCTCTCCTTTCCCATTTATGAAATGAACCCTTTAAAACACTCTTCACCCTCTCCTTTCCCATATAAATTTTAGGAGAAACTTTATTGAATGTAATTGTCGTTCGCTAAAGGGGGTGAAATTAGTACAGCGAGCTCGAAAATAAGAACAATAGGAGAAACCCTACACTTTATTTAACGTTAAAACTCGGGGCTAAAGTTTATAATTAATTTTTTTAAACCATCGCAGGAAATAGCTATGAGTCGATTAAAGGGTCTCATAAGTGGACGTCAAATTGGCCTTAAATATTGCTATTGTTTTGAATAGCAAGTGAAAGGAAATTTTCCTCGTTGTAATTGTTTTGAGGACGTGGTAGTTTATTTTTCTTCCATACAGACGGGTTTATTTAACAAAGCATCTTAGGCAGTGCTTACTGTTCCACGGGTATATACGTGACGTAACTAACCATCAGTTCCGCAAAGCAACCGTTATCGTGTGAAAGTTGAGGAAACTTGAGCTACCGAACGAGTCTATCAAAAACAACCCTTGTAGAGAGTCGCATTATTAACGGACTCAGATACGATCTTAATCGGCGATAGCCTCTCCCCAGGAATCGCGTTAATAATAGAGTTTGAAGGAACACCTTCGCTAAAATTCATTATTGTTTTGGCAAAGAGCCCGAGGGTGATTAACGTCTATCTTCGCCAACTGGCTAATGGAACTTCAACATTTTCCACCGAAATACCTTTGTTTTAATGTGACCGCTGAAAGAGATTATATCCCCCAAGTAAGTACGACGTTTACTTAAAAACAAGCGGGAAAACAGGAAAGAGTAATTAAAGAAAAAATGTTTCACATTACATTTGAACGAAATAGTGACAAAAATTAGTGTAATAAATATTTTTACCTATTAATGGCAAATTGATGAAATACATAATTATTACGTGTCAGGGCTTACATGAAAACTTTTAACTTTCTTTTATAAAAAATAAATTAATATTCCTTTTTTGTACTTTAAGTGAGGGGGCAGGGTAGTGGTCAAAATGACATGTACAGTATTGAATTATGCCAATCTTTCGGCTTATTCGGTCTTCCTCATGGCACTAACAAAGATAATCACACATTTTGGGCGGGTTATTTAAACACATAATATATGCATAATATAACAATTCACATTTGTATAAATATACTGTTCAAATGTGAACAGAGATTTTTAAATTTATTTTTATTCAATTAATTTTAATTAAATTAACAGATATATGCTTGTTAGTTGGATAAAACAAAATAAAAAATTCAAACCTAAAACAAACATTCTACATTTATTTATTTAGAAATCGTGAGATGCGGTCTGGTGTGATGTAGGTTTCAGAAAAACATTTTCTTTATCGTGCCAACGTTTCGATCTTTATTGAGCCCTGAAGATGATCTCAATAAAGATCGAAACGTTGGCACGATAAAGAAAATGTTTTTCTGAAACCTACATCACCCTAGACCGCATCTCACGATTTCTAAATAAATATCGAATAACGATCACTAATCACCACACATTCTACATTTAGATGACCTCACCTTTTCTGACTTTTCTTGATTTTAATCAAGTTTTATTTTCTTTAACGATGGAAAGATATCATCATGAACCAGAAGTTCTTAATATTATTGTGTGAATGTGTCATCGAGGTCACCGGCAAGGGGTTAAGCATAGGCAGTTTCTTAGACCGCGGTCTACCGAGCTTTAGCCCGATTCCGAGAGACTGGAAGTGCCAATAGGAGGCCTGGTATCTCAGCGCATTACGACTCTAAGGAAGGACAGGCGTATTCAGATCTGATTCAGATCTCAGGTCTTTATCAACACAAACGATTCATAATTGTTTGTGGGAAGTTGGCCACATCGTAGACGACCTGCAGCAACTGCATGCACCAGGAACTTAGGAGATATGGTGCAGTGAGCGCATAGAAGAGAACACCAATGGGAATGCTGTTATGATTACTGATGAGACGCGTTTCGTCTTTTTAGCGATAGTTGGTGCCGAAGAGTCTACTGAGAACAGGTCATGCGTATAATCTCCAAGTTTGTGCTCTCTCCATAGCAGTTTGGAGTAATGGTCTGGGCTGGGCTTTATACTGGAGGATAACTGGACTCTAAATTGTTGAAGTCAACCTCACCGCAGTTATGTTAAGATATTATCGAGGAAAACATCCCTCAAACCACTGATCTCCTTGGCAGAGGTTTTCTGGATGACAATGCCATAACCTCATAGAGGCAGAGTTGTTCATCAATGTTTAGAAAATGTGGGAATTTCCCATCTGCCCCTTTCTCCAGTTCTCAATCCCATGGAGCACATGTGGGATGCGTTGCACAGAAGGCTTTTCGATCACCATCCGCAGCCAGTTGTCCTGCAACAACTGAGTGCAGCGTTGCATTGGAGTGAAATAATGAAACTATTTATGGAGTGAAATTCCTTATGATATTAGTGACAACGTTATTAACAGTATTCCTAACAGGAGCACAGTGGTTTTAGCCAATAAAGGACATTATACAAGGTATTAATTGTTTTAAAACATTATTGGGCCCAATAAACAAAAGTACAGAATTAAACACTTTTATTTTGTTATTTTTCAAAATCCGATAATTAAATTTTCCTTCAGTAAAAAACATAATAATTTCTAATAAATTTTAATGCAATTTATAATAAAAATAAAATAAACACTTCAAAATTGGCTATCTCCCTATTCATTTTTGAGCAGTTTATACTTGCAAAGTAGGTGATCAAAGACTAAACTTAAAAACCAAGAGGGTATACCTCGTTTTTTTAAATAAAATGTTTCGTAGCTCCACTTGTTCAATACGATAAGACTCAAGTTGCTTGTATAACCTCCTGTTGTAGTAGACATATGGTCGCAAAAAATTACCTACCGTTTGGGTGTGCCAGTATTTCTATCAACATGCACTATCACAGTATTGACAAGAAATATTTAGTTTAAAATTAGATCCATTATCCTTGTACATTCTTTGGAGGTTATTAGGAGCTATCGTAGTCAAAATGAACAGTACATAATACTATGTTTACTTTTTACTGACTAATCCCATTTGTATAAATATGGCCTTCCATTCTGCTACGCCTAAAGATCGCGTTCAGTTAATCCTTCTCCTTCGTTGATTACATTTGATATTATTCTTGAATCTTTTTCAATGGCTCCAGTCAGAAATTTGAGTGGGCCACAACCTTATTAGAAGACGGATACAGCCAGCGCGAAATTGCCAGAAAAAGTATAAATCACTCAACAATAGGAAGGATTGGTTTTTTGGCGTATAAGAGATACAGGACTTCACACTACCAGGGGTAGGCTAAAAAAAAAATTCTAAACAAATTCGTATTTCAGGGATTTAATGAGCGCTTAAAATAAATCGGAATCGTTTTTATCATAAATTTATTGGGGCTATTTCATGGGAATCGTTTTTTTGTTTTTTTAATTTGTAGTACATCTAATCTCATTTAACAAAATCCTACATTTTTTCCTATTCAAGGTAAAACAGAAATATTGATATTCAATATTTTGATATACGCGTGTGTGGTGATTAGTGACAGTTAGTCGATGGTTATTCGGAAATTCGTGAGATGCGGTCTGGTATGACGTAGGTTTCAAAAAAACATTTTCTTTATCGTGCCAACGTTTCTATCTTTAAATTCACTAATTTCGTGGTCCGCTTGACCAATGAATATATTACAATTAATTAAAGCTTTTAGTGGAGATAAAAAAGTCAATGGCACGAGCGGGATTCGAACCCACGATCTTCGGCTAGATACGCCGCTGCTCTACCACTTGAGCTATCGTGACCCCGATCCACTCACTCGGAGACAAACTTTCCATCTCAACCCCACCTTTTGAGTTTTCCCACCTTTTTGCCATTTTTCAAATGTCGTGTAATCGGATTGGATTCTCGGCGACAAATGAAATGGCCACGGAAAGCTTTAGTGAAGATATACTTAATGTTAACTTCTTAAATTCGCTCATTTTCGTGGTCCGCTTGACCAATTAATATATTACAATTAATTAAGGTTTTTAGTTGAGATAAAAAAGTCAAATTTTTCAAGTGAAAAATGGCAAAAAGGAGGGAAAAGTCATCAGGTGGGGTTGAGATGGGAAGTTGATGTCCGAGTGGATCGAAGTCACGATAGCTCAAATGGTAGAGCAGCGGCGTATCTAGCCGAAGATCGTGGTTCGAATCCCGCTCGTGCCATTGACTTTTTTATCTCAACTAAAAACCTTAATTAACTGTTTCGATCTTTGTTGAGATCATCTTCAGGGCCTGGGATTTACAAACATTGTTCAAATTTAACAAATACATGTAGGATGTGGAAAAAAGTGAATTTATACAATGCAATATTTTTTATATTCAATCAAAGTATTTCTACTCAGTTACGCAGAAAACAAACACTTTGAGTGAGTAGAAATACTTTGATTGAATATAAAAAAATATTTAAGTAAATATATCTCACGATTTCCGAATAAATCATTTTGATATACAATCGCAAGGTGTAGAACCATATAAAAATAATTTTGTAAATTACTTTTTTTCTCGGCTCCTAGGGTCAAACTGGCAACAATTTCTGCCAAGTGTCTAATATTTTTCGAGTTAGTGCCATCAAATAACGATTCATTCCATAAAGACAATCCCCCTTGTTTTATTAGTAAAATAATAATGAAAATATCATTTTTAAAACATCTGTTGTTAAAACAGCTGTTTGTTTTCCTATGCTAAGCCACTTTGAAAAATATTTACGTTCATATTCATAACTTTTTCTTTTAAAAAAACTTACTTTAAAACGTCTTTTAAAATATTCAGCATAATATTAATTAAAGTGCAAAATAGGCTCAAATCGGCGTTTTGCTACTAAATTGCTGCAGCTGGGGTTTACTCATTCAACTTTATACACTGAAAATGCCACTAAGTTTGGATATGGTTTAATTTGTGTTAAAAAATTTCTTTTTACATAACAAATATGCTACATAAAATATATAAACAACTTATCCATTACAATGTGAATATTGTTTTTCAGAAACTTTTTTTCAGCAGAAAAGATCATTCTCATTTTATCACTGAACAATCGTGAAATCCTCGTTCCTTGGAATGATTTATGGCGTAGAAACCAGATTTTACTTGTTATCGCCCCAACGTTTGAACGATTTTTCTCAGTTTGTACACGTTTTCCCCTGGTTTATTTAATTACAGATAACCGTAATCCTTGGATGATCCATGGATTGTATCATCTTGTTGCAGAATAAAATAGATTAAGAATTTTTAAGGATCTGTTTTCTGTTTCTGAAATTGATTCAATTTATATTTTTCTAATTGTTGCACAGGATAAATCGATATTTTTTATACTTAAATCTGTTGTAATTTTGTGGTGAGGTAAATCTTTATTGCATTGCTTAAAAAAAAAAAAAATCAAGATATTTCTATGTAGGAGGTCTACCTTATTGATTTTTTAGACCAATGGGTAATATTTCCTTGTAAACAGTGCCATGGTAACAACCATCAGCCCATTTATATACATAAATAATATAATAATATATAGAATCGATCGATATTTTTATACGGTAATTTAGTTAGGTGGTTTAATTGAAACTTATCGTAGGCTGTTGCTATGGTAACTTCAGTGTAGTGTTAAACATGATATTCCTTTTAAAACGCTTTTAGTCACTTCTCAACCCGGCGAGCCAAGTTATTATTCACCTTATCTCAGCGCTACGCGGTTCATCCCAAATTTTGTTTCGGAATGTTAAGCATCACATCTTGGAACATCACATAATAAATAATTCCGAACAATCTCAATTTTGAACATATATGAGGGCTTCCTAGTAATCATTACATTTTGAATAATTTAATTTTAATTTTAATGTTTTGAGTTAGCATTGGTGTTGACCATGATTACTTCAATAAATTTTTGATGGTGAAAACAATTTATAATGTCACTTTATTATTAAATAATCAAGATTTCGTTTAAATTTTTAGTTTTTTAAAATCAATTTAAAAAACAATGCAGTTTTACACAATTGTTTTTTCAATGTAACCTGAATTTGACCTAAAATCAAGATTCAAAGCGTTGCCTTCATAAATGGAAAGAGCAAAGTCCCGAAATTTACCTTCCATCCCATGGAAGAGGACATACCTTTCATTGCTTCATAAGTGGCAAGAGCAATTGCCAAAACACATGTTGACTGCATAGAACGAAAGAGCAAGTAGCACAACGTACCTTCATAAAATTGAAGGAAAAGTGCCAAGATGTTGCCTCTCATAAAGTGTAATGAAATGCCGGACGTGTCATATAAAGGGAAAGTAAGTGCCAAAAATGATTTTATTGCTTCATAAACAATAACAGCTCGGGCTTAAGAGTTTCCTTCATAGTACGCTAGTTCCAAATCGGAGCCTTTATTTCTTCACAAGTAGTAAGAGCAGGTCCTACAACGTAGCCTTCATTGTTTCATAAGTCATAGGAGAGGGTGCCAAAACGTCGCCTTTTTAAAACTGTAAAACGTAGCCTTCATTGTTTCATAAGTCGTAGGAGAGGATGCCAAAACGTCGCCTTTTTAAAACTGTAAAATTTAGCCCTCATTCCTTCATAAGTTATAAAAGAAGGTGCACAAGCTTTGCTTTCATAAAACTGAAAACATAGAGTTCATTCCTTCGTAAGTAGTAAGAGAAAGTGCTAAAACGTTGAATTCATTAAATTTATTAAACATCAAAGCATAGCCTTCATTGCTTCATAATTATTAGTAAGACAAGGTGCTAAAACGTTGCCTTCATAAGACTCCAAAACATAGCTTTCAGTCTTTCATAATTAGTAAGGCAAGGTGCTAAAATGTTACCTTCATAAGACTCCANAATTAGTAAGACAAGGTCCTAAGATGGTGCCTTTTTAAAACGGTAAAACGTAGCCTTCATTGCTTCATAAGTCGTAAGAAAAGGGGCTAAAACTTTGCCTTCATAAAACTCAAAAATACAGTTCTTCATTTCTTCATAATTAGTAAGACAAGGTCCTAAGATGGTGCCTTTTTAAAACGGTAAAACGTAGCCTTCATTGCTTCTTAAGTCGTAAGAAAAGGGGCTAAAACTTTGCCTTCATAAAACTCCAAAACGTAGAGTTCATTGCTTCATAAGTCTTGCCTTTTTAAAACAGTAAAATTTAGCCCTCATTCCTTCATAAGTTATAAAAGAAGGTGCACAAGCTTTACCTTCACAAAACTAAAAAACATGCCTTCATTCCTTCATAAGTTTTTAGAGAAAGTGCTAAAACGAAGACTATTAATTTTTTAAACACCAAAACCTAGCATTCATTTCTTCATCATTGTTAGTACAAAGTGCTATAACTTTGCCTTCATAAAACTCCAAAGCATAGCATTCATTCCTTCATAAATAGTAAGAGAAAGTGCTGAAACTTTGATTTTATAAAACTCCAAAACTTAGCCTTCATAAGTAGTAAGAGAACCTGCTGAAAAACGTTGCCTTCATAACAAAAAAGTGCAAGTGTCAAACCACAGTTTTTATTGGTTTGTAAGTATTATGAGCAAGCGGCAAAACGTATCCTCTAATACATAAGTTATAATGTCTAGAGACAGAGTTAGTGCTACATCGTAACCTGCTTTACTTCTTAAGTAGTGAGAGCACAAAACTTTGCCTTCACAAAAAGCGTAAGAGTACTAAAATTTAGTCCTTATTGTTTCAATAGCGTTGCATTTATAAAGACGAAGAGCAAATGCCAACACGCAGTTTTCAAAACACTTCATAAGAAGTAAGTCCATGTGCCAAAATGTCGTTTTCGTAGAGAAGGTGAGCAATTGCCGGGATGTAGATGAAAAAGGTTCAGCAAGTGCCAAAGTACAGCCTTTATTGAAAGGTATTAATTGTAAGAGCAAAACGTTTTCATCACTCTTTGTGTAGTAAAGAAGAAAATGCCAAAGCGCAGCATATAGAAATTTATAGGTACTGAAATCAAATATCAGAACGAAAAAATGATTGAGATTGAAAATGACAATGATTGTTACAGTTGCTGATGACATTATATAATGTTTTGATGACTTGATATTATGTTACAACTCCTGAATAAACACCTTTAGAGGTAGTAATGTACGTGTAAACAAACCGAAAATATTTTATTACGATAAATTGAATGCGCAAATGTATCTCAGCTGGAACGAATGGCCAGGGTGTAAGTATGCTTGTTCGTCAAGAGTGCTCAGCAATAAAGGGTTGACTGAGGGGGGATGCAAAACCGAACAAATTACCGCCACAGTTGTGGTGCAGTGTTTTCATAAAAGTGTTCAAATATCGCCGAGCTAGTGACTTCATACATTTGCATATTTAACGAATCATCAAATGACTGACGGCAAAACCAAACACAAATATTTCAAAGCAAATATCCCTGGCAGTGGGGGCCGTTGAGGCGGCGTTGTTGCATTATTTAGAACTTGGGGACACATTGGATTTATTTTAACGTCCCCGACCTTTGAGACCACCTACCAACAATTTTATTTACCATTAATTGAAATTTAGTATTGTTTTTTTAAATTGGCATTTTCATAAATAATAATCCTTGACTTATTTGTAGTTTATAATTGCAATAATTGGAATTAGTAATTCGTGATGGTTTATAGGATTTTTTAATTTACATTTTTGTCTAAACAAACAGTATAATTACGATCGAAGGGACCTAAATATTTATTTATATTATTTTTTTATGAACATACTTACCCGACGTGACCCGAAGCCACCCGACGCAAATCCAATGTTCAATTTTCCGTAAAGGCGGCTCCGGACTTGCGGTATTCGCCGAATGCCGATTGCCGCCGAATATTTGTCTTGGCATTCGCGAAATAGCGTGCTAACGCACACACCATGCGGGATAACCTCCTAGTTGTTGCGAAAGAGGGAATACGTATTTTCCAAATGCCTTGGGCGTCCTCAACTTATACAAATCGTGATGGACATTGTCAGTTGTCATTACTGCAGCTGCGGTTACTATTTTGTGCAGTGGCTACAAACTAATTGAAAAACTATAATTATATTTTTAATTATTGCTTTATTTATAAAACAATTTATGATTTTTTAAGAGAAGCTCTCTAAATTATTGTTTCTCTTTCGTAAACGTAGAGAAATTCGAAAACTGTTGCATTGGGCCAATCCATTCCAAACAATAAAAAACTATTGTAATTGAGTAATTTGAAACATCTGTACTGTTAGCAATCGTTTATTAATGAAAAATAAATAGCATTAAATAGAAGTATCCAGTTACTGTTGATAACAATTATAAACGTACGTACAGTTACAGTTGATTCCCGAATGTGTGGATGGTTTGAGTGCGGTTACTCCACGAATATTCGTGTCCTTTGAAGCGGACAAGAAAACCGACAAAACGCCGAGCACGGCGAGCACCGGATATTGTTCGGCGAATAGCCAAGCGTCCACTAGTGGGGATTCTGGAGCCGCCTTGTAATAAATTGTTAGTTAAATTCATTATATCAAGAAATGGTATTCCGGTGTTTTGATCAATTTTCTACCAAAACATTAAAATTAAATTTTTTAATAAAAGCTAACAAATTTTTGATCTCGCTTAATTTGATTTAAATTAAAGTAAGTATATTGTAATTAATATAACGACAATAATACATATAGTTTGAAATAAAAATATGAGTGTCCGGTTCTTTTGTCTTCGACTGTACTGTTGCTACCCGAAAAAAATCTGGACAGTGGGGATCGCAGAGCGTAGAGAAGGGTAGCGTTGCATGGCCTGGGGCCGATGTGCACGGGGGTAATACAATCTTATGGAAAATTCGACTTTGGATTTGCATCGGGTGGCTTCGGGTCACATCGGGTATGTTCCCCACTTTACGATTGTATTACATACAGACACACAACGTGTATCACATTAATCAGTATCACGCCTCTTTTGTCCTTAATGCACTCTTTTGAGCCAAATTTTGTAATAAATTGTTAGCTAAATTTAATTGTTTTAAATAAAGTTATTCTGGAGTTTCGATAAATTCTCTGCCTAACGATCATAATTAGATAATTTGTATAAAAACTCATGAATTTTTGATCTCGTGTAATTTGGTTTACATTAAAATAAGCATGTTGTAATTAATGTAACGACAAAATTACATGTACATAGTTTGAAATAAATTTCAAAACATAGGTGTCCGTTTCTAACGTTACTCGACAAAAAAGGTGTAATTTCGTGAACAAAACCATGTAATACATCGTTAGATAAATTTTATGAGCAAAATCGTGTAATAAATTTTAGTTAAATTTTATGAGCAAATCCATGTAATAAATTGTTAGTTAAATTCATTTTATCAATAAATGGTCTACCAAATCATTAAAATTAATTTCGTTAAATAACAACTAATGAATTAACTGATGAACTATTATGATGCATACTGGGTGACTGTAGGTGGCGTGCGCATGACATTGCATAGATGTTCACACCCTGCCAAAACGAGACAATCGTCGGGTAGCGTCGCGTTGCGTTGCGTCGGGTGTGTTCCCCGCTTAAGCAAATTTTCCTTTCATACAATGTTAATGTGACCAAATGTATTGAGCTGTAAAATAACTGAAATTTCTTTTTTAAAATCGCAAATAATTTTTATAGACTTTTAAAATTAATTTTATTTATTTATTTTTGTTATTAGTACTACTAGTATTAACTTATATTAATCAGGAATTTCTCCAATGACTTTTACAAATACTCTCAAAGGTAAAAAAGCGGACATTCGTGTTTTGTTGTTTATTTCAAAATATATGTATTTTTATCGTTGTATTAATTACAACATATATATTATTTTATTTTAAACCAAATTAAACGTAATCAGAAATTCATCGCAATTTTCGTTAATCAAAATTATTTAATTATGATGGTTTGAAAGAAAGTCTGATGAGGACATGACTCCATGGGATTTGAAAACATGAATAACTAATTAACCAAACTTTGTTAAAAATAAATCTAGTATAAGGATATATATGATCGTAAAGGATTAGTGTTAGCGTTTTGGTTAGGTGCAGGTTAGTTTACGTACGATTGGGCTTACAAGTTGGATTTATGGACGATTTCGGTTAGATATGGTTAAGGTCGATTTAGGACAGTTTAGGTTAGGTTAGATGTGGGTTAGGTTCAATTTCGGTTGGGTAGGTTCAGATTCGTTTAGGTTATGTCTTGTTAGGGTAAGGTTAAGTTTCGTTAGAAGAGTGTTGATTTAGGTTTGTGAAGTAAAGTTTTGGAGGTTGGAGTTATGGTTACTGTTTATGTTAGGTGACATATCTATGATTTGATATTTTTACGTGAAATAGAGAAAATTTACCAGTGCGAAGAATTTTTATAAGCACCAAAAATTATAATATCACGGTAAAAAAGCACAAACATGCAGTAATTGTTATACTGCTACACACTACTCGCTTGCTCAGATTTATGTCATTTCTTGGTTCGATGAATTTTCTCTATCCGAGGCCCGTTTCGTTTCAAATGGAAAAGATTTTAAACTATTTTGCAGAAAACGAAATTGCGTTGCAAATGAATTTAAAGTAGATTGGGTTAGATTAAAGTAGATTATTGTTTTCCAAATAAGCAATTTATAGTTAAAACTCAGAGTAAACGAGAATAGGTACGTTTTCTCTAAAAAAACATTATTAAAAAATCGATAATTCGATTTTTTGAACTGCCTATGCCCATATACAAGAAAAAAGGATTAAAGTGTGATCACAGTTTACCTCCCCACCCGTTTATCTCCCGGCATCTGAACTGAATTTAAATTATGTTTTCTCGGCAAATGGTGGAAAATGCCATCTGATTAAACAGTACCGGAATTCTTTAATCGTCTGCCATAAACCGGGAGAGTTTCGAGTTGAACGCTTTATCAATATGTCGATTGGAAAATTATTGTTGTGCGCTCTCTTGGCCGTCTCATCGGCGGAAGCCACGGAACCAACGGAGACGGACACGGAAACGGTCGCACATGAAAATCCCCAGAAAAGCACGGGCATTTGGGGCTGGATCAAGGGAATATTCTTCTTTGTGGGCAACATAGCGAACAAAGTAAAGACTTTTATCACGTCCATATTGCAATACGTGACGGGGAAAAAAATCGACTTAGCCGTGATGTTTTTCGCCAGCAGATTGCAACAGTTTTTTATTGACAGGAATATGGACTACATTGATCTCCCAGTGGTGAACACATCCTTCCAAAAGGTGGTCAAAGCGGAGATCAGAGCGGGCGACGGCAAGTTCGGCAGGTTGGGCTCGATCGCACCCAGGGGCCCGTCCAACGTCGAATTCGGCATGTTGAGCCTCACCACTAAAATCCCGATGAAATTGAACAACATAAGCGTCTATTACAACTACTTCTATGTCAGTGGGCTCGGCATTTCCTCGAACGGCAGCTTCTCCATCTCCATAGAGTCCCACGAGATCGATATAACAATCAGGCTCTCCGCCGGTATTCGATGTGTGATCAATTTGGAAAAAGTCGAGTTAGTCAACATCAAAGGAATCCAAGTCCACTTCAAAGGGTTGTGCGACAGCTGCGGGAAAGTCATCTCCTTCGTCTCCACCCGCCTGGCCAACTATATGGAACCCATCATAAAAGCGAAGGTACAAAAGGCTTTGGACATGATTGGCGAGTTCTTCAATCGGAATTTTTTTGTCTGTTCCAAATTAAAAAATTCTTAGAAAACATTTTTTATATACATAAAACAAGATAACTGTTGTTTCTATTAATACAATATATTTATATCCTATCTCAACGACTTTCAATTGTGGCTAAGACAATTCTTTTTTTTTTTTTTTTTTTTTTTTTTTTTTTAGAAATCGTGAGATGCGGTCTGGTGTGACGTAGTTTTCAGAAAAACATTTTCTTTATCGTGCCAACGTTTCGATCTTTATTGAGATCATCTTCAGGGCCTGGCATTTACAAACACTGTTTACATATAACAATTACATTTTGGATGTGGAAAAGTGAATTTATACAATGCAAAATATATTTTTTATATATTCAATCAAAGTATTTCTACTCACTCAAAGTGTTTGTCTTCTGTGTAATTGTGCCATTCTTGCGTGTCGTGTCGAGTTGAGTGCCAGTAAGATTTTGCTATTTTGTGTTGGATTTTGAAGGGGTGGGGAAGGAAGTCGGTATAGAAAAGACATTTTTGTATGAGGCATCCGACGAGGTGGAAGGATCCGACGAAGGGAAAAAATGTGTTGGTAATGGTTCGGCCAGATTATCCTTTCAGGATTATATAGAAAGGGATAAATAGAAAAAGGAAAGCTGAATTGTCGGGAAATTAGACTATGTGAAAAATATTTGATGTGTGGAATGTAATGTGATGATATAGGTATATTATCTGTATTGAACTGATTAATGATATTGGTGTAACTGCGACTGAGTTTACATGTATCTGTTCTGTAATTGATGCTGTGTTTATCTCTGTTGATGTAAACCATTTCTAAGAAATTACGTTTATATTTTTTTTGTTCTGTGTGTAGAAATACTTTGATTGAATATATAAAAAATATATTTTGCATTGTATAAATTCAATTTTCCACATCCAAAATATAACTGTTATATGTAAATAATGTTTGTAAATCCCAGGCCCTGAAGATGATCTCAATAATGATCGAAACGTTGGCACCATAAAGAAAATGTTTTTCTGAAACCTACGTCACACCAGACCGCATCTCACGATATCGATTAACGGTCACTAATCACCACACACACATATATCTATTTTTTTGGACTGGAGAATTTTAAAACAGTTATCAGTACGAAGTAGAGGTCTATTATATAATTTTTTACAAATTCGTTTATAGAATTCCCAGATAGAATAATTTTTTGTTTTATTAGTGTAGTACATTCTTCAACAGGTATATTTGTGAATAAATTAGTAACGTCAAATTCCACTAAAACACAGTTGTTGGGTATATTGATGTGATTTCATTCTTTTATCAATTCTGAAGAAATGTTAATACCGAATGTAAGTTTGAAATTGGTGCGAATTTTAATTATTTTGTCAATTGTAATTGCACGTTTATGGCATGGAAAATTATAAAAGGACACTACTTTATCTTATAGGTTTGTTTTCCTTGTGAATTTTGACCGTACCGTATAACATTGGGGGTTTCGGGTTCATTGGTATTTATTTTTTAATTGCATATTGGTCATCTGAAAATAAAAAGTCACTACTTTTTATGACTATTTGAACTATAGGTTTTAATTTTAAGGTGGGATCTTTATTTATTTCTTTATACTCGTTATTATTTAGAAATTCTTCAACTTTAGAAACAAAAAAATGTTGATGTTCAATGATAACTATACTATTTCCTTTATCGGCTTTTAATATAACGTTGTTGTTACTTTTCAACTTTTTATCAATCGACCTATTGTACGTGGGATATTTCATTTTTTGACGTTTAGATTTACCAAGTTTTGTTTAGTTACTTCAGCACACTTATATTTTATATTTGTATTTATGTTACAACACTCTACCGATGAACCAAGGGATAGTAGTTTTTTTTAATCCAATTCTGTTTTTGGGATAAATTTGAAGCCTTTGTTTAATAAATCGTTTTCTTCTTTATTTAGTACCATATTTGTTAAGTTTATAACCCTTGGGTAAAATTTAATTGGAGTTTTTTTGGTCTTTATGAGTATTTTTATTTAAATACGTACATAAATAATATTAAAAGTCCGAATAATCAAATTAATTAATTTAATTGTTATTAATTATATCATAATTTACTTATCTATCATTAAGGTATTTTTCTAATTTAATTTTTATCTTTTATCTTTAATCACTAATTTATAATTAACTTCTTACAGTATTTATTAATATAATATTTACTTGTGTTATAATTCCCGCTTGTCGCACGTTCAAAATTGAGCGGCATTAAAATCCAGATTCTCATTGGAACGTCGCGCTGTCGGGTTCACTTTTGCAATTCAAGTCGAGAGACGTGGTTGTAGAACTCCTTCAACTGATGATGAGCGTAAAGCTCGAAATCCGGATCGTTGGAAAACAACTTACTTTGAGTTGGCATTATCTTTTTAAAAAGGATTATGTATTTGTGTCTAAAGCTCATTAAAAACCTTTCTACTCGATGCTTCTCCAGCAGTAGAGAACATGATGAGGGACGGCTAGAGTCTAGGCTATTCTCACGAAGCCTACCGATGACTGTTTTACATTTTGAAGTTGACTACCCATCGAGGATACAGTTAAGCCGGGAACATACTTACCCGATGCAACGCTATGCGACGCAACACCTACCCCCCCCCGTTGCTACCCGACCCATAACGTTTTGGTAGGGTGTGCACATCTATTCGACATCAAGCGCTCGCCACATAAAGTCACACCGCGAGTATCACAATCGCAATGCCTCTTCGTTCTTAATGCACTATTTTGAGCAAATCCTTGAAATAAATTGTCAGTTAAATGTTATGAGCACTACCATGTAATAAATTGTTTGTTAAACTTAATTGTTTTAAATAAAATTATTCCGGTGTTTTAATAAATTTTCTTCCTAACCATCATAATTAAATAAATTTTACAAAAACTCATGAATGTTGTTCTCATTTAATGTGGTTTACATTAAAATAAGAATGTTGTATAACGACAAAATTACATATACATAGTTTAAAATAAACTAAAAACGATATGAGTGTCCTGTTCTGACGCTACTCGAGGAAAACGGTGTAATTTTATGAGCAAAATCATGAAATAAATTGTTAGTTAAATTTTATAAGCAAAACCGTGTAATAAATTGTTAGTTACATTCACTATATCAAAAAATGGTATTCCGGTGTTTCAATTTTTTATCAAACCATTAAAGTTAAGTTTTTTAAACAAAAACTAATGAATTTTTGATCTCGGTTAATTTGGTTTATATTAAAATAAGTATGTTGTAATTAATATAACGAAAATAATACAAATAGTTTGAAATTTGAAAGAATGAGTGTCCGGTTCTTTTGTTTTAGACTGCACTCGACGCTACCCGACTAAAATCTGGGGATCGCGTATCGCAGGGTCGAGTAGCATTGCGTGGCTTCGGCCAGATGTGCACGGGGGTAATACAATCTTATGGAAAAATGGACTTTGCATTTGCGTCGCGTAGCGTCGCATAGCGTTGCATCGGGTGTGTCCCCGATTTAAATTACGGTTCTGTAAGAGCAATAAAACGGTCGACCCTAGTCGTCTTACATTGCGGTTGACCACTCGCGACTTCCGGTGGCCCTAAAGCGCTGTAGACCATCGTGGATGGTAAAGCGTGGCACACCCAGCATAGCCATTGTAACGAAAGCTAGGTCCGTCATTGGCCAAAGCAACTGCCCGGGCGAGAACTTCTCGATGTAAAACATGTTTTTAAGAAAACATTAAAATTATTAAATTCACTAATTTCCGCTTGACCAATTAATATATTACAATTAAATTTATCTCAACTAAAAACCTTAATTAATTGTAATTAAAATTATTTTCATAACTCAAATTTGTTGTTTCATCAAAGAAAATAATTTAAAAAACCAATTAACTCTTTCGGCGTGTTGGCTCTGGGAAGGATGAAATTGACCTGATTTTCTTTATTTTTTATCTACAGAGTGCAAAAGGATTAGTAACACTATAAAGGTAAACACGAAGTTATTAATGTTGTGTATACGATTTAAGTCATCTATTAATTTTATACTTTACAATGATGTTATTTAGTAGATTAAATTAAAACTATCAAACGCTTTTGTTGTTAATGACTGTTGCAAAATGTGACTATGCTTTTGATCACGTTTTACAGGTTGAGACTTAAGGCAAAGTAGAAAGCATGTTCAGCGAGGCCATCAAATATTTCCCTTGCTCTGACAATTAAAATGTAAAGTCCCGAATTCGTCGTATTGGTCTCGACATTATTAAAACTTCCGCGTGACAGGAAGGCAAAATGTGTGAAATCTTATACTTCTTCGAATAACGCAGCGGTTTCAAATCATTTTTCAGTACCTAACAACATTATATAAAATTAATTCACTACTTTCGTGGTCCGCTTGTTAATACATGACAATTAATTAAGGTTTTTAGTTGAGATGAAAAAAAGTTAATGACACGAGAGGGATTCGAACCCACGACCTTCCGCTAGATACGCCGCTGCTCTACCACTTGAGCTATCGTGACCTCGATCCACTCGGACATCAACTTCCTATTTAAACCCCACCTATGTGCTTTCCCTCCTTTTGCCATTTTTATACATTAAATGATGGCCAATTGCGATATTTGTAGGAATAGAGGTGCAGATTTGATCAGTGATTGTTTTAATATTATATTANTTTTCCGACGCCAGGACGTGATATCTTTCAAAATCGATAAAAAGCGAAATTACTCTGAAATGGTTGAGAATCGGACCATGGACAATATGAACTTTTTTGTTTATTTTAGGGTGAAGAATCTACTGGAGAAGTTTGTAGCACGAGTAGCAATTCACCCTGTATATATCAAACTGTTGTTTTGGCGTAGTGTTAGTTTTCTCAATGTTGGGTTTTAGTCTTTTAAACATTTCCTTTACAATAATTTTAAGATTAGTCGAAGAAATGAGATGGTAAGATAATAAATGTTATTTTACTATATGAGGATCCTACTGCTAAGGTTGCTCATATTAGAAAATCATCAGGGCCAAGACCTATCGCAAAGAAAATAGTTATTTCAATTCACTAATTTCGTGGTTTAATCAATTAATATCTTACAATTAATTACGGTTTTTAGTTGAGATAAAAAAGTCAATGGCACGAGAGGGATTCGAACCCACGACCTTCGGCTAGATACGCCGCTGCTCTACCACTTGAGCTAGCTCGATCCACTCGGACATTAACTTCCTATTTCAACCCCACCCTATGTGCTTTCCCTCCTTTTGCCATTTTTATACACTATATAAAATATTATATTATATAAAATGTGCATTACTCCAAATTAGTAGTTGTAAATTTGAGTTAACATTAGAATAAATTTGTTTTTTACGACTGTGGTGCTACTTGACATGAGTTTATAACTCATTATATCACTTCAGGCTTTTGATTGGTAGTTCTTCAGTAATTTTTACTACAGAGACCTATGAGTAAAAACCTTCTCATAATTACCTGGCAAATAGTTATATGTACTATGATTTCGTCTTCAGTTCCGTATCGTCTATATAGGCTAACCTCTGTCTCATTGGGTCCTAGGTTTTTCAGCTTTATTTTATGTTAAGGTGTTAGACCAGATTTTCTTTACGAATACTGTTTCTATCATATGTTTTGTTCCAGGTATGGGTATTTCATTTGATTTTTTAAGCAATTTCTTGCAGTTTTTAACTTCACTTGCCTTCTATAAATATATTTCTCCCACTGCACTCACGCAGACCCATACCGCCTATTATCTTACCTTGGGAAAAGGCAGGCTTTGAGAGATTAAAGTGGTTTACTATGATCGGGGATAGTAATTTTCTTACTTTCTATACCTAGGCCTTTAAACACTTTGCACAAAACTCAATTTCCAAGTATTCCTAAAGAAATAATCCTCGATTTTTTCCCTTAATACCAGCTACGATTTGAATTTCTATTCGTCCGTTACCTAATAATGTTGTCGATTCCTAGCAGCCTTTTCTTCGATTACGGAACCATAATTAGATTTTTCCCCCTGGACAAGATCAATATTGGCACATTTCTAAATTCTTTTCAATTCTAAGTTAACCTAAGGTTTTTTTTAAAGTATAAAGGTAATCTATAACTCTAGAATAGATTATCATATACAATGATTCTTTTTCTTCTTATTTCAGGCAGATTAGCAAGTTATGTTTTTGTTTGTTTTGTTTGTCGGGTGTTTCAGACCGTGAAAGTTAGATCCCGCTGGCAGTGGAGAGACAGGTGTCATCTGCTATTGTCTTCGAATTCATCGCCTAATAAACTCACATAGGATAGCCGTTTGTTCCCGGATCTGAATTCTGCCCATCGATTGAAGGATGAGGTCCAAATCCCATTCATTACAAGTGAAACAAAAGGTTTGGACCATTTTAGGTTTGGCTGGCGGTTGAAAAGTATTTATCGTTTGGTGCAATTTCAACTAGAGTCGAAACCCACTTTTAGTTGTAACGTATCAATAAAAAAAAACAATTAATTAAGGTTTTTAGTTGAGATAAAAAGTCAATGGCACGAGCTGGATTCGAACCCACGATCTTCGGCTAGATACGCCGCTGCTCTACCACTTGAGCTATCGTGACTTCTATCCACTCGGACACTAACTTCCCATCTCAACCCCACCTTTTGAATTTTCCCTCCTTTTTGCCATTTTTCAATATTGTAATATATTAATTGGTCAAGCGGACCACGAAATTAGTGAATTTAATAAACAAAACTTTTTTTTCGTCTGTTAAGGGAGTACCTAAGTTATATAATGCTTACTTCATTTGTTTCTTTAATTTAGTACATATAAGGTCCAGGACAAAAAGATAGCGTACCCTTGTATTTTGTCTATACATTACAATTGTGATTGATTATTAAGTTTTTTAAACATAAATGATTTTTTAATATAAATATGAATTGAACCTTGTTATTTAGTTGACAGTAAAAGTTTTATCCCTGGAAATACAAGTAAATATTTACTTTGAGGTGAAAAAAAGATGGCATATTGTGTACCAAGTTATGAAACTGAGGTTGTAGAAATATGTAATATGTAAACGTTTCTAATGGGTTGTGCCAGTTGTTGGACGCTCTCTGAACACTCAATAATAAAGAGAATGAAAAATCGTATAATATCTATTTTGGAAATATCAAGACAGATAGGATGGAGTAGGAAAGCAATTTCAGCCTTTTTAAATAATCCAGAAGACTACAGAATAAAAGAAAATATTCAGATAGCCCATCTGTCTTAACCGGCAGGGAAAATCCAACGATTAGGATCGGTTCAAATCCTTGATGACAGCATGGCATATTTCCAAAAGCTAAACAAACGACCAATACAAGAAAAGTAAATAGGGTCATAAATGGTGTCACGCACACAGAGGAGGGAACTCAAACGGATACCACCTCTAAATAAAGTTCATAAGGAAAGCCATAAACAGTTCGCCCATGATCATATCAACTGAAAGGAGGAGTAGAGAAAAATCTTCTTTTAGGTTATAAAAGTATTCACCACGATAGCACCGAAAGTTGGCCATATTATTTCAATGGCCGATTTAAAGAAGAAATGGTATTTTTGAAAATACAAATAGGTGGAGAAAATGTGATGCTGTGGTTGTGGCATCGGTTACTGTAAGAAAACAGAAATTAACATAACATTAACAAATAAACAGGAACCAATTAGCAAGATATACATAGACAATGCCAAGTGAATAATTTGTATTCCAGCAAGTCAATGCTCCTGACCGAAGGAAAATTGGAAAAAGCTTTTCTTTAAAAAAAATGGTTTTGAATAGCCAGCTAGGTTTCCAGATTTTAATATAATTGAAATTGTCTGGAGACATCTTGTTTGAGCTTTACGTGTTGCGGTAAGTTCCACAACATAAAAGAAATGTGCATACTTTCCAAATCGAAGGGACTTAGCCTATACTAGTATTATGTTGTCATTCGTTTTGTATTTTTTTTTAAATTTATGTTTTAATAAAAACATTCTAAAGATGTGGTCTTTTTTCCAACTTCAATGTTAATATTATTTTCTGGGAGTATTATTTTACTGGGAGATAATAACCGAGATACATTTAAAATATAACAAAAAATATTATTTATGATTTTAAAAAATTAATAAAAAAATAAAATTTAACATATTCGCAAATATTAGGGTGAGCTATCTTTTGTCCTTGATCTTAATCGTATTCCAATGAGCCAATATCTGCGCGTTTGTCGAAAATGAAAAGTAACCTTATTCCCGATTTTTAATATAAAAATTATAAAATAATAATAGAAGGATTTTTCTGACTAGAGATTGATTTATAAACAAAAATACTTTATGTATTTTGGTATGTTTTTGTACTTAATATTTTATTTATTTATTTGAAAACGTATTTTATTATTGGGTTGTCCGGAAAATAATGCAGGATTTTGGTATTAAACAAAAAAAAAGAAACTAGTTACTTTAAAGCAATGTTCTTTAATCAAAANACAAACAATATCATTTGGAAGAGGATTAATAAGTGTTGACATTCATACAAATGAGTAATCCTGTAAACGTAAACAGAATATTTTATATAGATTTTTTTGAATGAAAACTTAAAATCCTGCATTATTTTCCGGACAACCCAATATATCAATATTCAGTAGAATTTTATTCAATCCCAAAAGAAAGTCAAACAAATGGTTCAATATAATATTCACTCTCCGTTTTGATGAAAAGTTACTTTGATACGTTTTAATTATATGATCGTGATTGTATTAGGAATCAGGTGAAGTAGAAAGGAAGTTTTGCTTGTTTGAAAGGAAATAAATGATCCGTTTAAATGCAGGCTCTGGAATTCTTGTTTAATTGCAATTTCTACTTGTCATGGGCGGATGACATTTAGTCGCACACAAAGGAGCTGATTATGACAGCAGGTGAATTTGTTAAGGAAGCAGTGCGTAAAGAGGCCCTCTAGCGAAGTCTCCCCTCGCCAATTCTAACCCTTTCCCCTCCGCCCGACTTCGCTCCTTTCATGTTTCTTCATCAGACACCAACACAGAGACAGATGAAACACAGGACGCACACGTGCCAAGTCTATTTCCTCTACTCCCAGCCTCAGAAGAGTCTCTTTTGCCACCTAGTGCCCGGCCACCGCCTGTGTCAACAGCAAGACTCCTTTGCAATCACCAGACCGGAACACCACCCGTTCACACCGACAAGAACAGCAAAACTCTTCTCTAATGGGAAACATAATTTATATGCGTGAAAGAAGAAGTAAATTACATAATTCTCATAGTCAATCCCTTGGGTATTTTATGATATATAATGATTAAAAAATCAACCCTTTACAAAAACAAATAAAATCCCCTCACTGCTGTATTGATTTAACTCAAAATAATGTATTATTACCCACATAAATAAGAGCATAACCTTTGAACACTAAAAAAACCTAATAACTCTTCTTTAAAAAAATATTTTGAAAATTAAATTATTCAACGTCATCCTCAAACATTTAAAAAAACTCGCAACAGGAATACTAGATCTAGCCCAAATCTGATTTGTACATAATACATATGAGTGTGGATTCCAAGAACAACTTTTAATAGGTAATATAAGAATTTGGATTGTGTTCTATTTTACAGTTAATTACTGTTGTAAAATTGACCGCAGCACTTCTTAGAATAGAATTTCGTTCTTACCTTTATTTTTGATGCTTCAACACCCACGTCTAATATGAGAAAATACAATGTATAATATTATATATATTTGAAATTTATGGTGAGTGTGAGTGTGCTAGTGTAAATAACACACTCTCAGTTATAAATATATTTACTTATATTTTCTAATGCACAATTAACAATATAACTATTAATCAACGATTAGTTACACGTTTATTATTACATTTTACGTATTTAATTATACGTATTACGTGTACGTTACGTATTACACATTTTCAGGGCTCGGTTCCTTTTTTTGGTATTATTTTTGTGTGTGCCTTTGGTGGATTAAGTCTGTTTTTTTAATTGCCCCATTCAGTTTTTATGATGGTCGGATTTTTTGTCTGGTTAGTTTTTATATTGTTTAGAATGGTGTAAATGGTATATGTGAATAGTTAATTTTATTTTTTTTATTTTTAAACGTGTTGTTTTTAAACTTTTTTCAAATAGGATATTTTTATGTCCTTCCTGAACGTCGTATTTCTGAATAGAATTTTGTTCTTAACTTTATTTTTGATGCTTCCCCACCCATGTCTAATATGGGAAAATACAATGTATAATATAACATGTATTTAAAATTTATGGTGAGTGTTAGTGTGCTAGTCTAAATAACACAGTCTCGGTTATAAATATATTTACTTATATTTTCTAATACACAATTGTCAATATAATTATGAATCAACGATTAGTTAATTGTTAGTTTTACTAAATACGTATTACACATTTTCAGGGATCGAGTCCTTTTTTTTGTATTATCTTTGTGGGTGACTTTGGTGGATTAAGTCTGTTTTTTAATTGCTCCGGTAAGTTTTTCTGATGGTCTCCTTTTTTTTTGTTAACTTTTATACTGTCTAGAACGGTGTAAATGATATATGTTAATAGTTAGTTTTCGTTTTTCTGATTTTATAGTCTTAAACGTGTTGTTTTTATTCTTTTTTCAAATACGCTATTTTTCTCTCCTTCCTGAACGTCGTGTTTCTGAATATAATTTCGTTCTTACTTTTATTTTAGATGCTTCAACACTCACGTCTAATATGTGAAAATACAATGTATAATATTATATATATTTGAAATTTATGGTGAGTGTTAGTGTGCTAGTGTAAATAACACAGTCTCGGCTATAAATATATTTACTTATATTTTCTAATGCACAATTAACAACATAATTATTAATCAACGATTAGTTTTATTAAATACGTATTACACATTTTCAGGGATTGAGTCCTTTTTTTGGTATTATCTTTGTGGGTGCCTTTGGTTGATTAAGTCTGTTTTTTAATTGTTCCGGTCAGTTTTTGTGATGGTCGGCTTTTTTGTCCTGTTAACTTTTATACTGTCTAGAATGGTGTAAAGGAATAGGTAATTTTCATTTTTATTATTTTTTAGTGTTAAACATGTGGTTTTTATACTTTTTCAAATACGCTATTTTTCTCTCCTTCCTGAACGTCGTGTTTCTGAATAGAATTTCGTTCTTACCTTTATTTTTGATGCTTCATCACCCATGTCTAATATGTCAAAATACAATTTCTAACATTATACATATTTGAAATTCATCGTGAGTATTAGGCTGCTAGTGTAAATAACACAGTTTTGGTTTTAAATATATTTACTTATATATATATTTTTAATGGACAATTACCAATAGAAATTAGTTATCGACGAGTTGTATTAAATATGTATTACACATTTTCAGGGATCGGTGTCTTCATAAAATCTTAGTTCCTTTACTACGACATTCATTTTTAACTTTTTTCTAACGCTTAACTAACAAATAAAACAACAGGCTATCTGAAATCACACGTAACAAACAAAATTTCAAGAGATGACACGATGCACATAACACCTTCATGACTTATTCGCAAACGCTCTAACTTACAAACAAAAAACTGTTTTACAATTCCATAGTGAAGCCTATATGTTACTTAGGGATAGAAAGAGTGGGTTAAGCCAAACACTCCAACTTCCTCCATAATCCTCAGAAAAATTCTTTATGCTCCATTTTAATTAAAGAAAGAATCCACACAGTTCTACACATTCCTTTTAACAGGCCCTTATTCCAGTATTCCGTCAACTTCAGTGTGACTGGGTTATGTATGTGAAGTAAATTCTCTTTTATAAGGCCTTGAAGGGTGAAGTGCTTTTTTCGTTATTATCTTTGTGGGTGACTTTGGTGGAATACTCGGTGTTTTTTTTTTATTGCTTCGGGCAGTTTTTTTTCAACCGTCGGCTTTTTTTTCTTGTTAACTTGTATAGTGTCTAGAATGGTGTCAGGTTTCTGAACAGAATTTCGTTCTTATCTTTATTTTTGGTGCTTCATGCAATGAGAGAGAATTGACTTCAAGAGACACACTGAAGATGGTAGAACACGTCTGATAGACCAACTCAGCAAAGATATCTCAAGTAACAATAACATCCAAATAACAGAATAGATTTCTGTCAAACTTTTTAGCGGAAACGTTACATTCAACCAATATTGCTGTGATTGCATGTATTTAAATCGAGCATTAATTTTGTTATACTATCAAAAATGTCTCTCTCCGATTTCAGTACATTTGAAATTTTGTAATTCCGTTGTAGAATGTTTTACATACCTTGATATTGACTGGTTGATTAAAAACCATGAATAATTGTTTTACATAGCTACCTTAGCTGCTTATGAAATGGGCTTAAATTAATACAATTCAGGGAGAAGGTTCAAATTCTTGCCATTTGAGGACTGCCGAGACTTGAATTACGAGTACGTAGAGGCAAATCGTTTCGAGAAATTAATTAAATTGAAGTACCGACTCTTTAAGAACTTCACAACTTGACTTTTTTATCCTCTGCATGGGAAACCTTAAAATTAGATTTAATCGCTATGTTAATAGGTAAAAAATATAAATCTGCTATAACGACTAAAACACCGACTGTAGTTTTCTGAAAATCTATTTTTTTGAAATATTACATATCGAGGGTTTGCTAACCTGTTCGTAACAATTCGTCGAAGGTCTTTGAAAAGGGTTGAAATTGGTGAAATATTACAACTATGTGGACGGTGTCAGTCCGCGGAATGTCTGCATCAGCAGCATTCCCTGGAATTTTGAGAATTTATGGTGCCGCGATAAAAGCTTTTTTTCCCCATCCTGACTATTTTCACGGTATGATTTCCAAATCAAACTGTGTAAATTCTGTGATGAAAATTGGCTAATGAGATAGCGGAAAATTAGTGGGCAAACCGAGACGAGCTTAAGAAAGTACTTAACTCACGGAAGTGAGTCAAAGCGTGTACTTTAAAAGAAATCCTTATTAGAACATTGTTTTGGCCAGTGGTGGAGCTTTTTTATAACGAATTCCCGCTGAGAAATTAATTAAGCATTCAGATGTAAATATCATCTTAAAAAAAGGAAATTGCGTGCATGTATCCCAATCGATAAAACATAACAAGCCGAAAGTAAAACGGTAAAGTGAAATAAAATACTCAACTTTTAGTACAGGTAATTATTTTATTTCAATTCCATCAGTAAGCTACCTCACACCAACAATTCAATATATTATAATTAAATCAATAATATCAATCAATCAATTATTCATGATGCTTCGACTTGCGGTAAAGCGTTCGGAAGTCGTTAGATATCAGAGTTTCCTCTCGAATAGAGATGATTCAGACTTCTGTGCACATCAATGGCTTTGATGAATTGGGTTCGTTTATGTTATAATTTGATTAATTTCATTTTATAATTCTGTTTCTATTATGCGCTGCTACGTTTTCTCTCGTCTTGTTTTGTAAATTTGAACATCTCAATCAATTAAACGACTTTTTCACGAATGATTTTTACATAATTTATGTGGTTTCGGCTAAACATAACGCTTATCAGTCATGTAACCTAATGATCATTTTAAATTCAATACATCAAGCGATATGGTTAATCATTCTTTCATGGAATCGAAAATTATTAAATTATTAAAATACAAATAATCTTTTTCTTTTCTATAATTCTTGTTGCAGTTCGTGAAGATGAAGGGTTAAGATTCTGTGACATGCTCTTTGTCAGCTTGGGGGATGCAAGAGGTAAGTCATGCACTATCTTTATGTAACTAATCAGTAAATTTAGGTGTAAGCGTGTCTCTTCTGTTTTGGGCCCAACCCTGAATTCGGAAAACCGAAACCAGAGGTTTTTTTATGATCGGACCTGACTAAAATTATTTAATTTAATGATCAGGCACCTTTTTTTGATATACAAAATGCCAATATTCAATTCAAACCAAAAAAAATACGAGACCAAAATATTAATTAAATTTAAATCTTTTATTACAATTTATTTTATTAATTATTATTTTTAATTTAAAGAATCTTTTATTCTATAATAAAACCTACTTCAGAATCTACAAATATTAATTTTAAAATCGAATTTAATTCTCGTTTTATAAAGAAAAGTAAAAGTAAAGGAAATTATTATTATTGTTATTATTATTAATTTTTGACCACCAATTAGAAAATACAATTAATATTTTAACATAACTTTTAAAATCAAATGCCATCTCTTTTAGTTTTCTTGATAAAAATATATTTTTTGTGACAACCCTTTTTTTAAATTAAAATACAATTATTATTTTTAGTTTTTTGATGTCAAAATATAAAATTTACTCACTTGAATCGTGTGCACACCTAATTTTTCTTTATTATAAATAAACAGCTACCCACAGAGGACAGAAAGGGAATTGTTTTTTTGACTGAAAAAAATAGCCCTTTCCTAGCCCCTACTCCTTTCACTGTCAGATGTGTGTGGAGGGGCATGGCGGTACATTCAAATCGAAACGTGATATATATACAACAAGTTGAAACGTCATCGCTTTTTAAGTGGCATGGTTTTCCTGAGATTTTGAATGTAGTACTGTGGAATATACTCGTACTCCTCCAACAGAACCATTTTTAATCTCTCGTACCGCTGGGAAACTTTTAACTTTCCTGACAACTCTTTTTTTTTGACTGGGGCTTCCGACATCTAGGTCACTTCAGCCCCCAACTAAATATATATTCTATTTACCCTTTCAAACACTACATCCATACAAATAAATACATTCATACACATAAATACATCCATACAGTACACTCATTCCGTTTGGTCGGTGGAGTACCTGATATTCCACCACCTATACTTAAACTAATCTAGATTAGGGTCGATGGAGTACTTTTATAAATATTCCTCCACCGACCCCGAACACACACTCTTACGCTCTCTACGTTCGAAGGGCGATGATGACGTTATATTTCACCCTCATCCCTCGCCATTCACGCTAATAAATACAACAACTCAAACAAAACATATAGACACTACACATAAGACATATTATTCAATAAAAAAAAAATTTCCCTAAAAAGCGGAACAGGGGACTCTGAAACTCCCTACCGTGTTCGAAAACTCTTCTTAAGTCCGGCGGCATGCCGACTCGCTCTCTGTATGGAGCCAAGGCATGGCACTCCTCTATTATGTGGGACACATCGAGCAACCTTTCTCTGCATAAGGGGCACCTACTCGGGCTTTGGCCGAAAGGACAAATCGTTTCAAATCTCCAACCATCCCTAACCATCTTTTTATATCCAATTTATATGATTTTTCTACGAGCTAATCTGTTGCACGTATAAAGGTTTGGACTAAAGGCGACTGGAGGCCGTCTCCAGATTCCAAAAAATTTTCATCTTGCTGACATAGGCCATGAGTGATTGGCACGCTGATACTTGCTTTTGACTTTTGGCTACCACCCGCGTATATGTCTGGCATGTGGAGAAAGAGAGCGCGATGTGTTCGACATATTTGAAGGATCTCATTCCTATCTGTAAAGAACGAGTAGCAATGCCACCTCGATACGATAATAATTGCGCTTCTGAATGAGTGAGAGTGTTTGCATGCTTTGAGAGCACATGCAAACATCGTTGGCAGAACGGATAAGACATAGGTCTGCATCCGTACTGCCAAAGCTCGAATTCGCTGGTTCTGAAGGCATGCTCAGAGGAGTCGTAAGTTTGTTTGTAGATCTACGTAGTGCAGAGTTGAGCTTATAAAAGGCAGTAAATCTGTAAAATATTTCATTATTTTGGATTTGCAACCGTATTTTTTTAACCATATTCATTATCACTCTGAACCGCACAAGAGAGAAAAAATACTAATTATATGAGAATTATTGTTATTTTATAAATAATACCTAATATACATTAAGTATTTCGCGTTTTAGTTCATTTAAACGTTTACAGACGTGTAAGAATTAAATTGACCCGTGGGGAGAAAATAAAAACTTATTTCTTAATATTGCATAACAAGGAAATTAATAATTATACCAGGGTTGTCCTAGGAACTCTCGCGTCAAGGGCACGATAGATAGGTGGCCCCCGGAGAATCTAAACCGCGGAAGGATCATCTTAACCCGACTTAGAATTGGCCATACGCGGCTGACATAAGTACACTGTCCTGCGTGCAGAGAAATATTGCGCAATCGAGTACCCCATTCACATAATTGAAAGCTATCATTCTTTTGCTCCATGTAGGGAGCAAGTGGGAAAGCCGCCCAATATAATATTTGTGCTCGAGCACGGTAACAAATCGTTAAGTCCCCCAAAAGTTCCGAGTTTTGGAGGAAACAGGGTTGTTTTATATATAGTAATGATAGTTTTGTGTACTTAATGTATTGAGTGTGAATGTATTTATTTGCGAAAATGTGTAGCGGAAGAGGGCCGATGGCGGAACATCGAGTACCCCACAGACCCTCAAGTAGTTTTATAATAGCTGTAAAGGAATATCCACCACTCTAATCATTTGAAATGAACGTAAAAAGGAAAGAATGTATTTAAGAACGAGTGAGAGTGTGAGTGGGATTGGATCTACGAATTGCATGCGTCAGGTGCTAGATGTTGACAGCATCCGTCTGACTCCGGACTGCCAATACCCTGGGTGGGTAATTCTCGAGGCCTGCTGGTAATTATTGTAAATTACAACTGATAGAATTGCCAATAAACGGGGAGAAGTTACACTCAACTCTGCACATGTGTGTACATACATATGTTTGAGTTTGAGCTGATATAAATCAAAATCCAAAAATAATATTATACAAGCTCGCTTTTTTTCCTTTTTTTAATCATTAAGGCATAGTAAAACTAAAAATATCCGATTAGGTGCATTGAGAATAATTTAATCTGTTATTGAAAGGTTTCAGAATTTTTGTTCCAACTACGTGCGCGGTGATTAGATTAAATTAATAATGTTTTAAATATAAAGTGTAATAAAAAATAATGAGCACTTAACCTTTTACAAAACGGAGAGTGTTAGTAATAAAAAATTAAGCTTACGTTTTTGTTTAAATATAATTTTGATTGGATGCTTAAACTATAATTTAGCTGAATACGAATAAATCAACTTGAAATTGGCAGATATGTATGGAATTTCGTGTTCTCGAGGGGGAGTTGATGAACTGAATCGCTGAAGGTTGGCTTCCAGAGGTAATTGCTGTGGACGAGCGCCAACTTGGCCACAGAACTAAACCTTTCTATAAAAATACGTACGGAATTGAAACGGATTGATGGATTTCCGCAGCGCGCCCTTATCCACCGTCTCCATAACCGTACGGTATTCTGAGCCCATAATTATTGCTGTAAATCGCATTTCGGAAACGGTGGTGAAAATTTGCATCGAGATTAAAAGAATTTGGTTTGATTGCGTTTTATCAAAAGGGTCGATAAATGATTGAACATTATTTTGAAGGATGCGATATCAAATATGCAGGGGAGAGACCAGCTCCCTAACTTGACTGCAAAGGCAAATTTATTTTTTCTGAACCCTCATCTATAAATTTATAAATATAGGATTGAATATTCGATGGATTCCTTTGGGTCAAACAGATCACATCTTAGTAAATACATTCAGTCATTACAATCCATCATGCTCCGAATCGTGTTACATTTCATTATTAATTATCTAAATGGTATCATTCATTTATTTTAAATTAATTTTTTTGTATTTTCCTTTTACTTATTATAAAAAAATAAGTTTGGATCTTTTTCGGTGATATCGTCTGTCTACATTTGCTGCAATATGTTTTACTGTATTCTGTTTTTTAATTCATCCTACAACTCTTCAAAACTTCCCGTTTTACAAATAAAAAAATCAGTTTACAAACAGTCAGACAAACCGGGAGAATAAGATTGAATATTCGATGGATTCCTTTGAGTCAAATATATCAAAACTTTAGTAAATACAATTAATGATTACAATCCATCATGCTCCAAATCTTGTTAGATTTGTTTGTTAATAATCTAATGGTATCATTAATTTATTTTGAATTAAACTTTTTATTATAATTAAAAAAATATGTTCGGATCTTTTTCGATGATATCGTCTGTCTACATTTGCTGCAATATGTTGTACTGTATTCTGTTTTCTAATTCATTCTCTAACTCTTTAAAATTCCTGTTTGCGCAGCGCGCCCTTAGTAAATACATTTAACGATTACAATTCATTATGTTCCGAATCTGTTCGATTTGTTTATTAATAATCTAAATGGTATCATATTTTTATTTTGAATTAAATTTTTTTATTTTCCTTTTACTTATGATAAAAAATATGTTCGGATCTTTTACGGTATCATTCATTTATTTTAATTATTATTTTTTGTATATTCTTTTACTTACGATAAAAAAAATATGTTCGGATCTTTTTCGGTCATTCATTTATTTAAATTTTTTTTTGTATTTTTCTTTTACTTATGATAAAAAAATATATTCGGATCTTTTTCGGTATCATTCATTTATTTTTTTTATTTTTTTTTGTTTGTATTTTCCTTTTACTTATGATAAAAATGTTCGGATCTTTTTCGGTATCATTCAGTTATTTTAATTTTTTTTGTATTTTTATTTTACTTATGATAAAAAAATATGTTCGGATCTTTTTTGGTATCATTCATTTATTTTAATTTTTTTTGTATTTTCCTTTTACTTATGATAACAAAATATGTTCGGATCTTTTTCGGTATCATTCATTTATTTTAATTATTATTTTTTGTATTTTCTTTTACTTATGATAAAAAAATATGTTCGGATCTTTTTCGGTATCATTCATTTATTTTAAGTTTTTTTTTGTATTTTCTTTTTACTTATGATAAAAAAATATATTCGGATCTTTTTCGGTATCATTCATTTATTTTGTTATTTTTTTGTATTTTCTTTTTACTTATGATAAAAAATATGTTCGGATCTTTTTCGGTATCATTCATTTATTTCAATTTTTTTTTGTATATTTATTTTACTTATGATAAAAAAATATGTTCGGATCTTTTTTGCTATCATTCATTTATTTTAATTTTTTTTGTATTTTCCTTTTACTTATAACAAAATATGTTCGGATCTTTTTCGGTATCATTCATTTATTTTAATTTTTTTAAATTTTGCTTTTACTTATGATAAAAAAATATGTTTGGACAGTTTACAAACGGTCAGACTAACTGACAAGCATGAGAGACATTACTCAGACAATTACTGAAGATGACCATGATAGGAAACGCGACACATAATCAGGTTAGATGGGGAGACTAGAATGATCGGAGACTACCAATCTATATTGACTAATTGTACGATAATGAGTTGCAGATTCCATAAGCTACCGTATACAGGGAAACAATATTTCCTCTCGCAAAGTAAGGACAGAAAAGAAAGACAACAGACATTCTCTAAATATGGCCGCAAGATAAAAAGCGTCTGTCAGAACAAATCAACTAGTTGTAAGTTTGACAGACCATGACGACCGGAAACGAGCTATTTTTCGATAAATTGACTTTTCTTTCGCTTACTGATCTTAACTCAAGATGACTTCTCAACGAAACGAGTCTGACTTAAAAAATCAGCATGGATAGGCGGACCATGATGATCGGAGGCGATGAACCTAAACACATATTGAATTTTAGTGCATTGACATATTTATAGAACAAACTTTTTTCCACACTTTCTTTTAGGGTCGGACACGAGAGACAGTAGGTAGCCATTCACTGAAAATGACTGCAGGAAGAAACGCGTCTGCGAGAACAAGTTAGCTCATCTTAAATAAACTAAAGTTTTATGTTAGCTAACTACAGTTCTAATAGATGATCGGAAACAAGCAATCTATTTATAAATTTTCTTAACAATGACATCTTCTGTAAACTGAAATTTCACCACAATTGTCAACAGGGCTGGTGAAACAACAGATAACAGGCAGTCATTAATTTAAGATTATAACAAAGGCAAGTGTCTGACAACAATTCAGGCAAGATAGGCAGACCGAGGAGTTTGAATCTACCCAACTATTGCACTTTTAAAGCTTTGACAAAAAATATAACCATATAATATATAATAAATGTAAAATAATTGCTATAAAAAAGAACATGTATGTTGACAGTTCACCAATGGTTAAAAGCAATACGCATAGCTCAGTACAGTAAGCATAACTGTGAGAGACAATAGTATAAACTGAGAAAAACTACTAAGGTTATACGTTTCCAAAAAGAAAACGAGATCGATAACTCATTTTTCTTATTACAGTAGTTTAAAAGTGTTTATTAAAATTAATGTGTGGTGATTGGTGACCGTTAGTCGATGATTATTAGAAATCGTGAGATGCGGTCTGGTGTGATGTAGGTTCCAAAAAAACATTTTCTTTGTAGTGCAAATGTTTAGATCTTTATTGACATCATCTTCAGGGCTGGGATTTACAAACATTGTTTAAATTTAACAAATAAATGTAGGATGTGGAAACAGTAAATTTATACAATGCAAAAAAAAATATATTTTCTTTTTATAGTCAACAACTAGAAAACAAACACTTTGAGTGAGTAGAAATACTTAGATTGAATATCAAAAAAAATATTTTTTTTTCATTGTATAAATTCATTTTTTCCCCATCCTACATGTATTTGTTAAATTTAAACAATGTTTGTAAATCCCAGGCCCTGAAGATGGTCTCAATAAAGATCGAAACGTTGGCACGATAAAGAAAATGTTTTTCTTAAACATATATCACACCAGACCGCATCTCACGAGTTCTGCATAATCATTAAAATTACTGTTATATAAATAATTATTTGGAGATTGTGAGATGCGGTCTGGTGCGACGTAGGTTTAGTAAAACATTTTCTTTATTTCGTCAACGTTTCGATCTTTATTGAGATCATCTTCAGAGCTCAAAATGTTTGTTTTCTGTGCAGATGTGTCATTATGGTGTGTCGTGTTGAGAGTTCACCACCACAAATAGTTTGTATAAAATATTCACATAGTTTTTTATTGTAGACTGATGCCCCCGAAATCGAAATATAAAACAGCTTTGACTAGCAGATTAGGATGATCGTAAACGACCAAGTTAGATTCAACACCCCGCAAGACTCTGATAGTCAAACCTCACTGGTTGGATTATAATCGGTGTGAGGAGTCCGGAACAAATCGATGGATTCAGCCTTGCTTCTCCCTGCTTATACCCGTGATCCACCAACAAAAGCTAATGATGAAATATACCTGACAAAACCACAAACAACAAAACAGTGAGACTAGGTAAACCAGAAAGACCGGAAACAACAGGTTCATGACTTCGCAAAACTCGCTCCTCAGACTGGTGTGTCTGGTGGATTTCATAATCAAGAAGGGGAATAGAAACGTTAAGCAAACTACAAATCTGCATAAACCTAATGGCTCAACTTTGCTTCACCCTGCTGAAATTGACAAAACAAAAATCGAGACAGGAATGTGTGGT
This sequence comes from Cimex lectularius, assembly GCF_000648675.2. Lineage (NCBI taxonomy): Eukaryota > Metazoa > Arthropoda > Insecta > Hemiptera > Cimicidae > Cimex > Cimex lectularius. The sequence continues at coordinate 336,536 of NW_019392752.1, read as the reverse complement.
TTTGAACAAGAAAATAGGAAACTATCAAATACACGTACATCACTCGGAAGACCTTAAGAAAAAACTATCACAAAGTACAAATAGCAAGACTGTCTTTACAAATATTTTAATCCATGTTTTTAACGAGTGTCAAATATGGTGAATGCTAAAACGGTTTCTTGAATATGAGTAATTGAGAATAAGTTGCAATTTTGGTAGTCAAAATTCAATAAGTGTGGCCGGAAGTCATTTTTATTTTGATGCTTATTGTTATTTAATAGAGTCCTAATAAATTCGACTTATTTTATTATAAATTTAAATCTATTCGCGTTTTAAACCATAGACTGAGGATAATCTCTAAAGGATAGTGCAGAGAACTCAAAACGGTTTTGCATTCGGCTTGGTGGGCAATTTCAATGCACTTACTTCAGCCCTTCGCCATCCGCTTCCTTTTCCGAGGCACTTCCTTTTTTCCGTTTCCTTGTTTTTGTCTAATGCCCGTCAGACACGAAGCGCCCTTTTAATAAGTGTCACATCTGTCATCGTGATCGCGACGTCTTCCACCAGTCTTCCACCAGATTCACGATCGCGAAGCAAAAACCAGCGGATTTCTTTAATACGTCGAAAAATAACAATAGAAATAGTTTTATTTTTTACAATTGTATGTATGTTCCTAAGAAACTTCTATTTTGTCTCGCAATAATAGCTTGCGAAGCGGTGGCCAGCTGTGTACACAATTATGCCCGCTTGAAACAGCCAATATCCTCTGTTAAATTAAAAAAAAAAGATTTTTATTTTTAAATTAAACTAAAATTTATAATTGTGTGATTTTCTCTTGGTTACTGTGAGGTAATGAACCAACGTTCCTCAAATTGATAGAAAACACCCAAAGACCAACAAATATTTTTAAAATATCCATTACAGTTCGTAGTCCTATTGACCAATTAACATTTTTCAATTAATTAATATTTATGAAAGATATTGGTCGAGACAAATCCGAGTTTCCGAGCGGACCGAAGTCACGATAGCTCAAGTGGTAGAGCAGCGGCGTATTTAGCCGAAGATCGTGGGTTCGAATCCCGATCGTGACACTGACTTTTTTACCTCGACCAATACCTTTCATAAATATTAATTAATTGAAAAAAAGTTGTTCTACATTAATTTAACAAGTATAATCTGTTTAATAAATATTTTTGATTTTGATTTATAAATAATAAATTTAAATAGAATTATGAGAACAATCACGGCCAAATTAGGAATTTTGAAGTTTGAATTTCAATTATAAATTTTAATATACATATAAAAAATCAACATTAGACTCTGTGGCAAATTTGAAGATACGTATTGCCACTTTCAGAAACGCAAATTACACATTCTCAATGTAAACCACCTAGCACTCGAATATGTTCTGCGCAGCAAACATTGAAGCATGATAAATAACCTAACAACCGACCAAACCTAACCCGATCCTAAATCTGAACCTAACCTAAACCTTATCGAAATCCGTCCCTAATCCTAATCTAAATCTTACGGAATCTTACCTAATTCGACTCTAATTCTAACTTATTTGGAAATCGTGAGATGCGGTCTGATGTGTCGTAGGTGTCAGAAAAACATTTTCTTTATCGTTCCAACGTTTCGATCTTTATTGAGATCATCTTCAGGGTCTAGGATTTACAAAGATTGTTTAAATTTAACAAATACTTGTTGGAAATGGAAAAAAGTGAATTTATACAATGCAAAAAAAAAGAATTTTTTTAAAAATTAAATCAAAGTATTTCTACTCCCTCAAAGTGTTTGTTTTCTGCGTAATTTTGTCGTGTTAAGAGTGCCAGTGAGATATTGCTGTTTTATGTTTATATAATGTTTGATGTGATGATATACTTATGTTATCAATATTGAATTTGATTAATGATATTGGTGTAGCTGCGACTGAGTTTACATGTGTCTGTTCTATAATTGATGCTGTGTTTATCTCTGTTGATGTAAACCATTTCTAAAAAGTTACGTTTGTGTTTGTTTTGTTCTGTAGAAATACTTTGATTGAATATAAAATAAATTGTTTTTTGCATTGTATAAATTCACTTTTTTCCACATCCTACATGTATTTGTTAAATTTAAACAATGTTTGTAACTCCCAGGCCCTGAAGATGATCTTAGTAAAGATCGAAACGTTGGCACGATAAAGAAAATGTTTTTCTGAAACCTACGTCACATCAGACCCCATCTCACGATTTCCAAATAATCATAGACTAACGGTCACTAATCACCACGCATTTCTAATTCTAACATTAATCTAACCGTAAAATAACCCTCTTAACCATAACTTCTCATCTACCTAACCCCATGTTGTGTCGAGCACAAAAATATATTCCGGACAAAAATTTTGTTTGTGGAATTATAATTTGTATAATCTTCAGGCGTAATAATGCCATCACACACTAATCGACAAATTCACGGAACCGTTAGAAAAATGATGAAAAACATGTAGGCATATTGTTATATTTGACCAAAATCAAAACTAATTTTAGCATTTAATGATTAATTTTTTATGATCAAAAGTCACGCTTTAAATGGATTGGAATCCCGGTTGAGCTTATTGCTTTTTAATTGAATGTAATATGAAAAAAGTATAGGAAATTGGTATAATACTCCATTCAGGTCACCCCCTTTTAGTTTACTTTATAATTATGAACGAAAAAATACGTCTTTGTAGCATAACGTTTATGAACAAGAAGGGAGTTAATAAATTTTATTACCCATTCAATGATTTTAATGCTCTCTGGGACTATTCCGGGAATTGTTGTAAACCAGGTATGTCCTCCGCTGGCTGTTTATGTGCAATTAAAACTGAAATTGTTGATTTTATTATGGTAAGTAATAACGTGGATATGTAGATGTGTTCAGAGTTAAGTAGTAATTCCACGCATCCATACGGATACCCAATTATCTATCCTATCCAAATTCTTGGGAACCTTTATGTAAAACTGAATATTCGCTGGGTATAGGTATCTTAATAGGATAGATAGAAAATTTAATTGAAATAATAAACATCCATAATTCTTGCAAAATAAAACTATTAACTCCCATGTTTTACATTATTACCTGACCGTATATAATACAGAAGAAAAATATTTATTGAATTTATAATTTTACAAAACCAATATCTCCAGAAAAGGTCTGCTGTATGCGATGTAGAAATATTTGTCATCCATATTCGCTTAAAATCTTTCCAAAGTAAACAATTTTTTTCAATTATTTTATTGAAAACGAGAATATATTTTTCTGAAACGCGCACGTCCAGATTTTGGAGTTCCAGTTGCACCTTAGACTATTGGATAAATGAACTGAAATTATCTGGACATCCCAATTTAAAAAAAAAAAACGGACGTTAAAACCTTACTCATTTTGAGCAAAGAAAACCGCTCGTGATCCGTGCGTGATTATGTTTCACTTTATATAGCGCCCGAGCAATAAAAAAAATGTCTTTTTACTCCGTTCTTAGGTGGGCCCAGAGAGGGAAGCTGAATGCGCCCATACAGAGATTACATGATTTTACGACCTCTACCTTTTGATTTAGAGGTTTTATCTGGAGAATATGTCAACAAAAATGAAACATACGACTTCAATATATTGCTCATAATTCTGAACAAGGCGGGCAATAAAATCTGCCGAGTTTTAAAGAGAGTTTTTCTGTACCCACGTCGATGAAATAATTATTTATTGCCGTTTAAAAAAATAAAACACTTTTAATATCCTCTGCAGAGGGATGTGAAGACTTTGAAGCTATTTCTGTAGAAATTCATGTCAAGTTGTATCTATTCGTTGGTTTAGGCACTTAAATTGATTGAAATGATCTTGAAAATGTAATGAAACTTCTGTAACAGGAAACAATTCACTCCAAACTTTGTTTTCTAACAGGAGTTGAACTTAACCAACATCTCTGTTCATATAAAATCTCTCAATCTCTTGACTTGCAAATTATTGATTTTACAGCTAGTCATCTAGGTTGCTTTAGAATAAACCAAATAGTATATAACCTAGCTTAACGTGTGACAGGATGAAGATTTCAATGATTTCAAGGGCCTTTTCAAAACTTTTATTTTTGTTTTTCTATATACTTTTGGTATACATGTGTGGTGATGGGCACTTTCGACATGACACGCAAGAATGGCACAATTACACAGAAGACAAACACTTTGAGCCCTGAAGATGATCTCAATAAAGATAAAAAGTTGGCACGATAAAGAAAATGTTTTTTTGAAACCTACATCACACCAGACCGCATCTCACGATTTCTAAATAAATTTTGGTATACAGTTGTGTAAGTCCAAATTCGTCCACAAATTTTAGTATTAGTGAACTTGCAGGAACGGTTGATTTTCCTCCACGGTTTTGTTTACTTATCAGAACATTTTCTCGTACAAAGTGGCGCACCAGTTTGACCAAAGCTTTCTCAGATGCTCCTTGAGTCTCAATGTTCCAACATAAAACCATATTGGATTCTAAGTGTCTTATTTTTTCCTCTGATGAGTCCGGTAATTTTTACTACGTAACTATAGTTCATTTGTTATCAGAGATTCATTGTTTGCATTTAAATATTTCTATAATTACCAAATAGCAGCTTGTCGATTTGTTTAAAAGCGATTTTCGAAATTTAATTAAATATGCACCAAAGACAGGCTTTTACCAGAGCACAACCGTAAAAATGATACCTAAAGGATTGAATTTCTAGAGATTTTTTTTTGTTTATCCTCATTATCGTCATTCTTTAAGGAGATCAGACATATTGAATTTTTTCCTTAGCGTACATTACTTGTTTTTCTTATAAATTTGGTTTGAGTATTGTTTAAAGCAACATTATTATATTACGGAAATAGGGATTCGTCACTAGCGGTGTTCCTGGAAGAGATGCGGAGCGTGAAAATCTTTATGTGTTTGTGATATATATGTTGTCTTGTTCTAATAATGGCAATTTGACCCCCTGAGGAAATAAGAAAACCCGAGAAAAAATAGGAGAGAAAGAGTGACAAAAATGCGTTGACTTCTCTTTCTTCTAAAGAATCCTGTAATTTCTTTCCTTTCTTTTTTGAGAATATGGAAAGCTTGTGTTCAATGAGGTTTATGTTCGATGTCCATTTCCACTATATCCTCTTTTCTAAAAATACTCCCATATTGCACAGCTTTCTATCACTCAAGTCATCACCAGCGTGACAGCTCTTTTCCTTGCGTTACTTAGTTTTATCATTTATATAACCTATACATGTCCTGGGCACAGTAGAATGTCTTACTTAACTATTGTATCTACCTATTCTGAGTCTATTTCTACCTCTTCTGATGCAGTTTATAAATTTGTTTCAGACTTTACAAAATTTTTGGATTTGGTTCATGATATGTTTATTGCTTCGTCTCCCCTTTATTATAGGGTGCATAAAATTCTTATTGCGCAGAATCATTCACCCTTGTAAGGTCATCCGTTTCGAGATTTCACCCCTTTCTTGCATGGCTTAGGTCAGAATAGAGGGTGACCTTGTTATGCAAATCTAGCCTATTTAATTTGGTATTGCAATTCAGCTGATCCGTTTGATTGCGGTGTGTGAGCTTTTTTTTTTAATGTGATTCCTATATTCGGTTCGCTTTATCTCGGCATGCCAGGGTCTTTATGCCGGCAATTTCAGGGCATTGAATTAAAACTAAAAGAATCAATCAAATTCCTCGGGATAACGCTGGATAGGAAACTTGATTGGAAAGGCCACATTAAAAATATACAAAGGAAAGGCACAATATCCATCGTGCAAAGTAGGAGAATTGTTGGTAGAACATGGGGTATCAAACCTTGGGTGGCTAAATGGATATATACCGCAATTATACTACCAAGATTTCTGTTTGCAGCCCTTGTATGGTGGAAAGGGCTAGAAAACAAAGAGGCTATTAACAAGCTAAGATCATTTCAAAGACTAGGTTGTATGATGATGACGGGAGCATTTTTCACTACACCTACCCTAGCACTAGAAATGATAACCAATACTACACCTCTACACATAGAGGTCAAGGTTAGAGCACTAACCAGTTGCTATAGATTAATTAGTGAAGGCAGCTGGAACCATAAGGGAAACAATATAGGTCACTCGAAAATTCTACATTTATTGAGTAAGGTCAACAACCAACTACTGGGCGTTAGCGATAAAAAGGTGAAAACACCTTTAGGGAAAAAGCACTTTCAGGTAGTTACTCCCTGTGATTATAACTATAGTGCGGATGATGACCATCGTAGCCTAGACTGCTTCACCGATGGCTCACTCATTAAGGACAAGGGAAGCGGTGGTGGAATACATATACCTAAATTAGGGATCAGCATCTCCTCCCCTCTTGGTAATAACACCTCGGTCTTTCAGGCGGAGGTCTGGGCCATCAATGTTTGCTGCAGAACACTCATGGATAACAAGATTAAGGGAAAAGATATTAAAATTTTTTTCGGCAGTCAGGCCAGTCTTAAGTCATTACAAAAAGAGTTATCAACATCTAGGCTGGTAGAGGAAACCGTTGAACTTATTAATAGGATTACTACCAGGTACGAGAATAGGGTAACCCTCATATGGATACCTGCTCATAAGGGACACTATGGCAATGAAGAGGCAGGGAGCCTGACCAAAGAAGGATCTAATACTGCGTTTGTCGGGCCACAACCGGTATTACCCCACTCTATAAGCACAGCGAAAGAGAGTATTAGTTGGTGGGGCATGAAACAATTCCTTAAAGAATGGAATAGGTTCCCCTTACACAGGCAATCAAAGGAGTTTCTGAAGGAAATCAAACCAAAAGAAACGAAATGGTTATTCTCTAACTCTAGGAGGGGAATTAGGAGGCTGATAGGTATCTTAACCCCTTGAGAAAGCACCTCTTCATAATGGGTATTCTACCAGACCCCTTTTGCCGCTTCTGTGAAACAAAGGAAGAAACGGCTCGACACTACCTTGCAGAATGCGATAGGTATGTTAGGGAAAGATTTGAAACTTTCGAAGGAGAGGACATAACCAAAACACTTCCCAAGATAAAATGGTTCACAATCTTGGGGTTTGTTAATAGGTCCAAAAGGTTTATGCAGGACTCGTGAGTCGACCAGGTCCCGGACCTTTTAGGGATGGGGTACGGGCCTACCTAGGCTTTTAACCCCTCGGGTCCTGGTCACCCGCCTGCGTAATATATATATATATATACATGTATTGGATTCCAAATATAGTGATTGCTTAGCATAATTTATTTTGAAATTGCAAGTCAAATCCATCTGCAAACTGATTATCTAGTTTTGCTTGCCTATAGCGTAGTTTGGGTTATGTCAGAAGTGTGTAAGCTCCTTTCTTGCAATGACATTCACTTCTTTGTTTTTCCTCACTTCTTGATTGGGACCTAAGAGAGGTTGATTGTCTGGCACGCCTAAGTATTTTAGTTTGGTTGCAATACAAAACCATCTGATATATGGTATACGATTTAAATGGTAGCTGCTTGGATATTGTCATGAGATATCTATTGGCATGTTTTTATAATTGTGTTCTCTGTGCGGATTGAATTGGGTATATCTTAAATACATTAATTCTGGGTTAAAATATAAAGGTGTGGCCTCCGAGTATTTGGCATCAAACACCCCTGGTTCTCTCTGTAATCCAACAGAAGGTTCCTTCCCTGACCTGGGCTTCCTTTCAATCCCACTCCATTTTGGTGAAGTTTGTACTAAGCGTTTTCCTTATATTTACATAAATAATTAATGTCGCCTCATAGAGCCAGAGGCTTGGGATATTTTCTCATTAAGGTGTTCTTATCTTCTTATGCTCTGTTTAAGTTTTAATCCCTTTGGAGATTTAGGCATTGAGGCAAGTCCTAAATGAGGTAACTTCCACAATACTGGAAATAGCTAATAAATAGAGCATTTTTGATCCATCATGATAATTAATTATTAATTGTTAATTTCTCACTTTATAAATACAACACAATACCCTTCAAGAAGAGACAAATGACAAAATGCGTTTTATCAATATTAAATCGCCGAGATATACAGGGTGAATTGCTACTCGTGCTACAAACTTCTCCAGTAGATTCTTCACCCGAAAATGAACAAAAAAGTTCATATTGTCCATGGTCCGATTCTCAACCATTTCAGAGTAATTTCGCTTTTTATCGATTTTGAAAGATATCACGTCCTGGCGTCGGAAAATCGTGATATCTTTTAATCTAAACATTTCTCTNGAGAGACAGAGTTCCCGCCATGTAGGGCCTCCGTTGACGTAGTGGCGGTGAACATCCTACATATATATATATATATATACATACTTATCCGATATTAGGCTTGGTAATTCATCTATGAAAAATGTATTACATTAAAATTATTTCAATTAATTGTTATTTTTATCTAATGATTTGGTAAGATGAAAAAATTAGTAGTCAAAATTAGGCTCAATACGCCGCTACTCTAACTATTTGACATGTAGCTCAGTGGTTACAGCATCGTCGTTTGCCGAAGCGACCAAGGCCTTAGAAAAAGAGATTAATTAATTTGAATAATTAATATGATCAATTATGACCGCTAAATATATATGGATTTTGGTGAATAAAGATCTATTTTTGATAACAATTTAAAAAGGAAGTATCACTGGCATTTCATAACAATTTTGGAATAACTTATTAAATAACCAATTCATTGTTCTTTTTATCTAAGGTCTTGGTTGAGATGAAAAATGAAGCGTTACGAGCGGGATTCGAACCCACGACCTACGGCTCAATACGCCGCTACTCTAACCACTTGACATGTCACGGTTCATAAGTGGTTATCAGCAGCGGCGTTTGCCGATGGTTGTTGGTTTGAATCCCGCTCGTCACAGTCACTTTTTCATCCTTAGATTTTAAAAAAAATTAATTGAAATAATTAATATCATCAATTATGACCGCTAAACATATATTGATTAATAAAAAATCAAACGAAAAACTAGCAACTTTGCCATTGTTAAAGGAAAACAGGTCAAATCGGCCTAAAAATGTGAATTCGCAATTTATTCCAGATACAGTTGTTGGGGCTTTTATTTTTATTTTATATCAGGTCGGAAATTCTGAAATGGAACATCACTAGTTGTATCACAGGCCTGAAGAACTGAAGAAGAAAAACTCTTTAGGTCATTAGCGAGACAAATCATTAATGGGTGTATTTCCATTAAACTTTTGTCTATCCAGTGTTAGACAGACCAAAAAAGCGAAGTGAGAAAGGGAATAGGAAAACCAAAATGGAGGAAAACCACCAAACTACAAGTAGGCTTTGGTATGTCAGATTTATTCTGAAATTTGATCATCTTCAGTGTTCGATTTGTGTAGTGGTTGTCCTGTGCTCTCTTTATAGGACCTAATAAACCCACAATGATCATTAGAGAAAAGCCGAACTGCTTCTGACTTTATGATGGAAAAAATGTAGGAAAGTTGGTCCTTTTTGGTAATGACTGGTTATTTACCCCGCAAAAAAAAATGTCCTCGTGGTCTCAAGAGAAACGGTCCACACTCTAAAGATCCTTCTGACACTTATTCTTTATTAGGGCTGTAAATGCTTCTTTTATGTTGTCCTTTCTTGGGAGCAAAAATGGTACTTCATTTTGGTGAATAAAGACTTATTTTTGCTAACAATTTAAAATGGAAGTATCACTTGCATTTCATAACAATTTTAGATTAACTTATTAAGTAACCAATTCATAGTTTTTTTTATCTAATGTCTTGGTTGAGATGGAAAATTTAGTGCCACGAGCGGGATTTGAACCCACGACCTTCGGCTCAATACGCGGCTACTCTAACCACTTGACATGTCCCGGTATATAAGTGGTTATCAGCAGAGGCGTTTGCCGATGGTTGTTGGTTTGAATCCCGCTCGTCACAGTTACTTTTTCATCTCTACCAAGAGCTTAGATAAAAAAAAATAATTAATTGAAATAATTAATATCATCAATTATGACGCGAAACATATATGGATTAATTAAAATCAAACGAAAAACTAACAACTTTGCCATTGTTAAGGGAAAGCAGGTCAAATCGGCCTGAAAAATGTGCAATTTCTGTATTCTTCGCAATTTTCGCCGGCTATAGTTGTTGCGTCTTTTTTTATGTCAGGTCGGAAATTCTGAAATGGAACATCACCTGACTAGGTGCATCGTTGACAGGCCTGAAGAACTGAAGAAGAAGAACTCTTTAGGTCATTAGCGAGACAAATCATTAATGGGTGTACGTGAGAAGCGGGCCTTTACCGGATTTCCACCTGAGTCGTCTCACGTTCCAACAACTACACTTTGTTCTATCCAATAACAGTTCAAACGATTTTCACAACACGTACACACCCCACTTTCCATCCGGATTTCCGCATGTTTTCTAACCGTTAAAATGCCATTATTCTAACCCTAAATCTGAATGAATTCTTGGTCAAAAGGACAACAAACGAAATTATTGTTAAATAATTAAAATAAAATTGTTAAATTAATATTTGATTATACAATCTTTGTGATAATTAACCAACTGTATCAATTTATAATTTTTTTTAATGTTGGTAATTCCCTATTCAAGCCCAAAATTCGCCTCTTTTTAGAAATCTTTTAGTGAATATTGATGGATCTATGATGTTCATTGATCGACCTGCCGATAATATACGTAGGGTTCCAAGTTTCGTAGAGGTAATTAGACAGGTGAAAAAAGACTAAATGCTGAGTTCACCGAGCTTTTGGCACCTTATAGTGCCATCATTCAGGGCTTTCCCAAGGATGAAGAAAACGATTAACATAGAAAACTATTGTACAAGCATTTTTGGTTTAAGGTTATTTAGTAGATGGCTAGCATAATACATTTTTGACAGTGAAAACAGACATCTCGCTAAAAATCCATTTGACTAAAGGTCTTTGTATTTATAAAAAATTTTTGTTCTGACTAGCGATTTCTAACCATAGTAGTCCAACCGGAGGCGACGGAATTCGTCGCTCTCTCTCATCAATTTTGATCCTTTGTACATAGCTTCAGTAAATAGCCGTAATTTTAGTTAATTATGGTTTTTCGTGGGCAAAAAACTCAGTGTCACAAGCGGGATTCGAACCCACGACCTTCGGCTAGATAGGGAAGGGTCCGAGTCGATCGAAGTCACGATACCTCAAGTGGTAGAGTAGCGGCGTATCTAGCCGAAGGTCGTGGGTTCGAATCCCGCTCGTGATACTTTTCATCTTAACTAAAAACGTTAATTAATTGAAAGATATTAATTGGTCAAGCAAACCACGAAAACTATTGAATGTAATTTTAGTTTTAAATATATAAAAAAGCAATTTTTGTAAATATTCTCTGTGATCACAAAAGTACCTGTAAGAAATTGCTAGTCAGAACAAAAATAGTTGGTCCTTTAGTCATATGGATTTTTAGCGAGATGTCTGTTTCCACCATCAAAAATGTATTATTCTGGCATGTACTCCATAACCTTAAACCCTAAACGCTTGTACAATAGTTTTCCATGTTAATCGTATTCTTCATCTTTGGGAAATCCCTGATGATGGCACTAGGTGAACCCACCATTTAGTCTTTTTTCACCTGTCTAATGATCTCTACGATGATTAGAACCGTACATTTATGGATTTGTGAATCACCTAAAAAAGTAATATAAAAAATTATATTTAAACCGAAAGATATATACTGTGATGAGGAGAGTTATGGTACTATGTTCTAACTACATTGAACGATTTGCGGAATATTTAAAAAAAAAACAGAAACCTATTTGGCAGTGTCAAGGTATTCAGGTCAAAGAAAAGCTAAGATGACTTTATAAAAGATGACGGGGCTAATGAAGTCGTTTAATAGTTTTCTTTCGATGTTGCTTTCCCCATATCTCAAACTTAGGTTAGGAGAAATAACGGAAATTCCTAGACTGGAATTTTAAACAGACAGATATATACCTGCCTTCTGAGAAACTGCATAATTTTTTGAAAACATCGTCTGTTGATGAATCAAAGGTAAAACGAAAACAATATGCTGACCAAATGAAAACCCAGCATAATTAAAAATATTTAGAAAATATATTCCATTTACATCTTTCTATTTAATACAATCAAACCGATTTCGTTTTTAATTCTCCTACTTAGATTTATTAAACATGATTTTTAGCTGAATAATCTAAATAATTTCATTTCGATTAGCAATACATTTCAATTAACAACAATCTGAATATGAAATTATTATACACTTGTTTGACTTGAATGAGAAGTTTTGTGTCTGTCAAAAGAAATCGCTTTTCACTAAAATATAAAGTACACTAATTTTGGGTATGTCCTGGTAAAAGAAACTATCCTGAACTGAAGTTTCAAGATCATCCATTTCAATAACAAGCCAGAAGAAATGGAAAAGAAAAGGGCAGCATAGACGACAGTAATTCACTTTAAAATTGAAAGAGTTTTCGATTTTTCAAGTCACCATATAATTTTTATAGCTGGCTAATAGAAAGGGACGGAGAGGAAGAAGGATAGTTGCCTCTTTTTAAGTCCATATTCTTCAAACTGATCTCTTCAAAAATCGGGAAGATGAAAAAATATATACTTCAAAATGTATGAACCAAAAAGGCAAATTTTGTCTTTAACATAAAATCCAGCAGAAAAAGTTCTTCGATTAATTATTCAATAGAACTAGAAATAGATTGCAACCAAAACAGTGTGAAAATAGTTTTCCCTCAAGTCTAGTGTTAAATTCTTATTTGCCAATATTTCTTAATATTGGTAGTTTTATTTTGATATTCTTGCTAATGGTGCTGGCTAACATTTTGTTTCGGTACATCTTACTCTTAAATACTTCTGGGTATCTATAGCTTTGTTTCTATCTTCTCGACTATTGATAATTTGCTTCGAGAATTTTTATTATTTTATGCTTTTGGTTTGATTTGTCTAGAAGGGATAGTACTGAGTATCATTGGTTTATTTCGACCTTTTAAAATAATGATAGTTTTGCTTATATAGTTTTTATTATTTTTATTATAATAGTTTTGTTTAGATATTTCTGCTGTCGATTGCTTTGATACATTTGGATATTAATAGTGTTGTCACCATATGTCTAGGTATTGATAGATTTGTTCCGATACTTTAGGGTATCAATATTTCGTTTTGATATTTCTTGGTATAGATGATAGTTAGATTTCGATACTTTGGGGCATTGATTGTTTTGATATTTCTAGGTATTAATTTTTGTTTCGATACTGAGGAAACGATAGTTTTGTTTGGAGCTTACTGAATATTGCATATACATACTACAGACAAGTTGAATTTAACTTCCTCCCCTATCTTTTTACAGAGGCGTTTTTAGGAAATATTCCCTGCCTCGAAAATATTTATTTTTAGCTTAGTTGCTCATGAACCAACCAAACAGGAACTCAACTATTTCAAATAGAAAGGTTCTCATCAATGTACATTTTTTAAAAAGGATTTTGACACAGAATTCACCGGGTCAAACAGTTGATAGTTTAGAAAAATAGTCCACAAATAAAAATATAAAGAAATTATTGCTTGAGAAAGAAAATGTAAGTAAAAATGGATTTGTGGATCTGAGGCTTTTGAATAATCACAAGAAAGTGTTGGAATGGATTAATACATAGATAACATCTTAAAAACAATAAGAGTAAATTTCAATTAATTAATCGCCATGTAAGGTATTGGTTGAAATGAAAAAGTTAGTGTCACGAGCGGGATTCGAACCCACGACCTTCGACTAAATACGCCGCTGCTCTACCACGTGAGCTATCGTGACTTCGTTCCGTTCGGACACCACCTTCCCATCTCAACCTACCTTTCGAATTTTCCCTCCTTTTTGCCATTCCTCATTTTAGTTTTTTCATTTCAACAAGTACCTTACATAAAGATTAATTAATTAAAAAAAGTTATTTGGTCAATTGGAAATATAATGGATTTAATGAGATTAAAGTTTTGTTTCAATGTTCTTTGAGTGACTGTACAAATCGAAAAAATGTCTCCCAAATTACAAAAAAATGAAGATGATTCAGCTGTGGGGGGGGGGAAATAGACGGAAATTTGTACCAGACTGAATCTCGGTTTAACGAGCTACATACAGTGCGTCCTATTAATATATGTAATTTAAAAAAATCGTTATTGTTTATTAATTATTGTTGCTACCATGAGCGAGTTATTTATCATAAATTAAACTTATAACTAAATAAAATGGTGAATGATTAAAAAAGCTGGAAAAGATATCGTTTATCCGTTAAACAGTGTTCATAAAATGTTTTTGCTAATAATTTTAGAACGGTTGCTCTATACTAAAGGTCGGACAGCCAAAGGTCGTGGGTTCGAATCCTTCTCGTGACACTAATTTTTTACTCACTCGTCTTTGCATATAAATTAGAAATAATAATTAATAATAAACAGACAAATAATTAAACAACTCCACACAATAATTAATAATAAACAAATAAATAATTAAACAATTCCATACTAAAAACCTCTATAATCTAACAAACTTCGTTAAAAAAAGAAATACCCCAAAAAAATCAAAATCAATACTCTTTTGATATTTTTAGGTATCAAAAGAACTTGGCATGGAAAATTTTGTTTAATATGTTTATAAGTCTAATATCAAACATACTGCACAATCTGCTCACCTATGAAATATTTCAAACTACCTCGGTGTTTTTAAAAGCCGTTCAAACGCTCAACAGTATCTGCACATACATTATTTCCATGTAATATACGTAATAAGTAAATGTTTATATTGCAAATTGATAATGTTCAAATAAGGCAATCCAATCACTGAAAAAATACTAGGTTGTAATGGATATTTGTAAATCTCGTGAGGTGGATAGTACTTATTTTGCTACAAAGGGATGCAACTAAATAAATAAGAGTTTTGTTTACGTATGAGAAGCTTGTGTACGGATGGGCGGTTAGCGATGCTGACAAGAGTCCCAGAAGACATCTACATTATTTTCCCTTTGTATGCCCAGCGCTCGCCGTCGTCCTGCTCAAAATTCTGGGCCGTTCTTCGAAGACAAATGCATCCTTCTAATCGCACAAACAAATTAAATCAACCAAGCAGAAATTTCCGGTCAATTCGAAGGGGATGCCGAAAAAGCCGGTTCATTTTTTCGAAGAGAAATCAAAGTAAAACTGAGAGCTTAACGAATTAATTTTGCGAATTAAAAAAAACTTATTGAGTTAGAAAGAAAAAAGGAAATGAATATCTCTTTATTACGTGATATTTATTACGTGATCTTTATTACGATCTACGTGGGAAATAATGAAATAATGAATAAACAAAAATGATAAATTAAATGTATTAATAATTTAAGTAGATGGAAAAACGTACAGGGGTCCGACAGCTTGCTCATTTCAGCCCGAAGCACTAGCAAAATTCCGCTACACACTCGATACACAATCACACCAATAAATACGTTCATAACTCGTAATCATAACATTGATCGCACTCATACTTTTTCGTAGTTGGAGTAATCGATATTTCTCCATGTTCACAACAATAAACTACTCTCATTTGGGGTTGATAGAGTACTTTAAGTTTTCCGCCATAGACCCAAGTCACGCACGCAACATGCGGGGCGATGGAGATGTCATCATCAGCCCCTCACCATTCACACCAATAAATACATTCACACCAACATACATTGATCGCGCTCATTCTGTTTGGTAGATGGAGTTGGAGTACTCGATATTCCTCTATCGACCTGTTCCCTATAATAAACTAATCTAAATTGGGGTCGATTTCCTTCTTGAGTAAATATATTTGAAAACCAAAACGGAACACTCATTTTTTGTTGATAATTTCAAAATGTATGTATTTTTACCGTTATAATCATTACAGTATACTTAGTGTAATGTAAACCAAATCAAACGAGATCAAATATTTATGTGTTTTAATAAAATGTATTCAATCATGATAGTTAAAAAAGTCACCAAAATACTGGAAAATCATTTACTGTTAGATTGAAATATAATTAACAATTTTTTTAATCTAGTTTTGCTCTTTGTGTGTTATGAAGAGCAAAACCAGGTAAAAAATGCTAGTTAGTCGCTGTGAACTATGACTTTTCTATGGCTCAATTTTTAGGATCCTACACTTCAGCTCTCTAATACAATAATTGGCTAAAACTGATCTTTATACACTAAAAATGAAAATCATTAAATTCCTTTAATCAAGTACTGCAGGTCTAATCATGAAATCTAAATCAAAAAATTGTCATAATGAAACAAAATTAAGTGTGACAAAAGATTTATAAAAAATTAATTAATAAATAACATAATAATTATTATATCAGGTAATGAACTATTTTTCCTTCCCCCACTACCAAAACTTTTGTTCAAATTTGGCATAACGTATGTATTGGGATCGGCTTATCGACCACAGGGAAACATGGCAGAAAGATATTATGCTAATTTAAAAAATGCCATACGAACGAACTGCTCGGATTACCCTGACTCTTGGGATGATTATGTAGCCTGAATGACGGCAAATCTAAACAATTACATCAATGAATCAAGCAAATATCTTCTGCAGAAATAGCTTTTGGGTCGGAATTTAAACGCGGCTTTAGAAATAAAATGGAGAAAAATTGAATGTAGGGATTTAAAACGTAAACAAACAAAAGGAATTCGGGAATGTCCCATAAACATTTTGAAAAATTCAGATGAGAGAGATTCATTGCATTATAATAAAAATTGAAAGTTATGTAAATTTACTGTGAGTAACTGGGTCATGTTAAAGTTCATATCTCAAAAAAGATACAAAAATTAATTTGACCGTACAAAAGAAATAGCAAGGTATGTTTTCTTCGTCAAAAACAATAAATCATGTCTGTTTTGAGTTTTAAGATGGATGATATTCAAAAAAGACACACATAGCCCAACTTAAAGCATATTATTGGGAAATTGTGGGATGCAGTCTGGCTGATGTAGGTTTCAGGAAAACATTTTCTTTATCGTGCCAACGTTTCGATCTTTATTGAGATCATCTCCAGGGCCTGGAATTTACAAACATTCCTTCCCCACCCCTTCCAAATCCAACGTATGTAAACGCAAAACAACAATATCTCACTGGCACTCTCAACACGACACGCAAGAATGGCTCAATTATGCAGGAAATAAACACTTTGAATGAGTAGAAATACTTTGATTGAATATAAAAAATATGTTTTGCATTGTATAAATTCACTTTTTTCTATATCCTACATGTATTTGTTAAATGTAAACAATGTTTGTAAATCCCAGGCCCTGAAGATGATCTCAATAAAGATCGAAACGTTGGCACGATAAAGAAAATGTTTTTCTGAAACCTACATCACGCCAGACCACATCTCACGATTTCCGAATAATTATCGTCTAACGGTCACTAATCACCACACATTAAAGTATATTTTTTCCTCAGCCTAATAACCCTAGGTTAAGGGAGTTAATTCTTCCTAGCCTTTAATAATTACGGGTCAATTGAAAGGACATAGTGAGGCTTTAATGATTAAGCCACATTTTAATCTTAAATTGTTTATTCCATTTAACACAAACCATTCTCTGCTACCAATTTTGGTACGCTTGCTTTTTGATCCAAGACCCTGAATCTTAATTATTGGAAAACGGAGTCCAAGAGGTTTTTTGCCGTACCTGAAGAAAACCGGTACAGTGTCTTCATATACTATAAATTAATCGAAATTTAAAAACAAATTTATTAATTCAACAAGAAAATAATAATATTTACAACTGAATCTCTTTTGTCTTGTCTAAATTTTAAAACAATCATTTTTTGTTTCTTATTTAAACACACAGAAATTAAAAAAAATTTCAAATTAATTTTAAACCATTGCCAGACCATTCGGGAACACTATTATTTCATTTAGAACATTGTTATTTACACTATTTTTAAGACCCCACACTTCAGCTCTCTTATGGGTAGAACTGATTTACCCTAAAAATGGGGTCCTTTTAATCAGGTACAGCAAGAATCATAATTATGGACTCTAAATTACAAAATTGTCATTATGAAATAAAATTGAAGTGATACTAGTGTTGACCTGAATAAGAAGTAGACCTAATAAAAAAAACAAGAACATTAATTCATCAAAACTACCTTGTTGTGAAAAGTAAGTAAGTAAAAATAAAAAAATAAAAAAATAATGAAGTAAAATAAGTAATAATACAATTTTGTGATATTTCAGTCAAAACAAATTATCACATAATTTTTGTAATTATGGTTATTTTGTCTAATATTGTACAAACAGATTTCACTTTTTGTTGGTATAAATCCTGTGAAAATTATGTGTTAATGATTGATTATTTATAAGGTTAAAAAGTTATCAATTTTTATTATATACTAGTTCAGTTTTTTTATTTCATTTTTGTTCTAATTTTTATCTTAAAAGTATTTGAATTCTGTTTAGATTAAAATTTACTGTTTTTGATAGAGAAAAATTAATTAAAACAAGCGCTTTGAATTTTATTTTTATTTTAACTTAATTCATTCAAATCAATTATTAAAAACAGAAAACAAATATATTGTTATAAAAATATCTCAGTGCAATATATTGAAGATGATTATTCTTTAAGGCTTCTAGACTTAAGTCACAGCTGATAATGGATTATCAATTACAGTTCTTAATTCGCTGCGATGAACGATTAATCATCATTAGAAGTTAAACAGAGCTTCACGAATGTTTCCAATGACCAAGTCAACAAGTACCTATTTTCTTTGGGACCTACCTTAGCTATCTTTATTTTTATACAAGTATCGGTTCCCGGACCTACTGTCATAGTTGGTAACAAATCAACAGATATATCTCCTAAAGAAACCGCAGGTGATGGAAATAAAATGAATGATATAATCGCCGTATTTAAATCAAAGATTTGACAATAGTTCGTAAAAATGAAAAGCCTACGTAACGTAAAATAAACTTCAATGGTTCGATTTTCTACGATTTGAGAAGTTGATTTGGCTTGAATAAAGGTCAGCCATTGTAAAACCACCAAGGGTTGCCTAATGATAATTTAAGAGCATTCTATGTGCTATGTTTTGCCATGAAATGCAATCACTTGATATTTATTACTAGTATGTAAAATTTACAATCAACAAAGACTAAATTTATGACAATGTATAATGTCAATTCTTGTCGACAGTTAAATCTGCAGACACTAACCTTGAAAAAACAAGGAAAGAGATTTTTGTATACGTAATCGAAAATTACCAAACTACAGATTCTGAAAATTGTTGACATAAGCAAAAAAAATCGTTGATTTGAAATATGCTTTTTTTTTATAAGTATTACCTACTCAATGGGGGACCGCGGTAGCTGAGTGGTTAAGGCGTCAGACTCTCGGCTAGTAGACCCGCGGTCGTGGGTTCGATCCCCACCGTCGCCTCTGGACTTTTTCTGACGCCTAAGGGGACCGGTGGCCGCAATTGAAAGAAATTGACACGGCACTCATCAATGGAAGGGGCGGGATCGGATCTCAGCGACCCTGAATTTGGTCCCAACCCCCTTCAAAAATGAGTTTCTTCGATGGAAGAACACCGGTACAACTTCACACACGCTCAAGTTCACATTTGTGTTGCGAGCCCTCCACCAAAATATGGAACCAGGGAAAAAGTACAATAAGCTGTACAGCTCAGCTGCAGTGCTCAGGAGGGAACTCCTCCAGTCCCTGGTATCCATTGAAAAAAAAAATTGTCACTGCAACAAGAATGATAACAATTACATAATAAATTGGTCAGTTTAATTAATTAATCAGCAGCGAAAAAAGCCTTTATGTAGTTTTATTGAAAATATGTAGTACTTTTAATTTAATTATATCGTCAACTTTTGGGGAAAAATTTAATTTGGCTATCTATTAATCCAATTAATTTTAAAGTAGAAATCCTTTTAAAGAGATTTAAAGAGAGGAAATTACTACAGTGATTGTCATAACTGATAAACCTTAAATTTACTCATAAACGATCATGAAATAGAGAACCTGTGCTGATTCTTCATGGTATTGATAATGACAGTCCGTACCAAAACATATCATAATTTAAATGTTCATTAAACCTGATCAATGTTGAGTTTTAGCTGGCCAAAATACGTAGGATGATAAAATACCAGGTTATATTTTTGGCCATTTTCATATCGAGGACTTAACTGGTCTATTTCTGGAAGATCCTCTTTGCCACCTTGTGCATTTTCTCACTCGCCAATCTCTCACAAGTCATCTCAATTTCTCTCGAAAAAAGTTTTATGTTTGTAGCCATATTCTCTTGATCTTTACCGGATAAGCTTCACTGGAGAAATAATAAAATAAAAATACAACCGGTTTAAACATTTTTGTTCGGCAATTTGCAGTTCTAAGCTTTTCTTCTTCTTCCTTCAAGATTAAACAATTAATAACCAATCAACAAATGGAAATTTAAAACGTTTAGTAATTTAAAGTATAAAGAATTTTGTGGATTTATTTTAATAAAAAATCAGTTTTGCTAAAATTATTAATTTGACAAAATGACCAAAACTATAAAATGATGCCTAAGTTGCGACAATTTTATCTTGTTTATTTGTTTCGTATAATAAAAGTCATCATGTAAAAATTCTTAACTTCATACTGCCTCATTTACTAAAATTTTCATTTCAGAGGTTTTTTTCAAAAACGTGAAATTATCATTTAACTGTGTTAAAACCAGTTTGATATTTTTGTAAGATCTAGCGAATATGTAAAAACGTGGAAATTATTGAAATTTATAACTGTTAGAACTTCGGTCACGTTGGGGAGGGGTATTCAACATGACATTCCTCTTAAAACGACTCCTAGTCCAGATGTTCCGAGAATGTCACAATAGGACGGAATAAATTCAATTTCGCTTTCTACACCTCGCACATGGTTGCCCCTTGCAAAAAAAAAGTTGGCCGGCACGAGAGGTCGTACATCAAAGACTACTGAACAACTTGACACCCATGCAAAATATCACACATTCACCATTTAAAAATGTTAACAACGGAAACAGTATTCAGAATGAACTATTATTATTTAAATGTATAAATTTATAAAGTACAAAAACGACTAGAAAAAATAGATTTAAGTTGGAAGAAATCAAGTTGATCCGATTATAACAACAAGCAGAACTGTACACAAGTGGAAACACAAATGTCACGCGTTGAAAAACGAACTGACGTTTACATAGATTAAAAACTATAGATAATATTATGTATTTTATATTCAAATTCGTTGTTAAATATTTTTATAATATATAAAAGAATTACTGATTACAAATTTATATATACGCATGTACAGAGTTGAGCCTATCACTTTTCGCAGCCCGCCGGCAATTCGAGCTTTTGCGTAATTTGCAGTAAATTACCGGAGGCCTCGATAATCACCCATCCGGGGCATTGGCAGTCCGGGGTCAGACCTCGGTCTTATCCATTCAGCCGCTGAGGTTGGGCTCCAGGGTCTAACAGCTAGGTCATTTCTGACCGCAATGCGTGAAGATTTTAAATCTAAACAGACAGTTCAAATATCAGTTCTTAAAGCTAAACCCATTCCCACTCTCTCTTCAATACGTTTTTTCATGCCATTTTCTCCGTTCGGGTAATGAAGTAATCAATATTCCTCCATCACACTTTTCACCTTTAATAACTTACCTAATGATATGGTGATGAGATACTTAATGTACCGCCATCGACCCGGTCACACTACACATTCCGCTAAATACATTCACTGTTAATACACACTAGTGTCCACAACAATGTAGCACCATTTACAATAAAACAACTGTGCTCATCAAAGAATCAGAACAGGGGACCTAGATATTCGCTGACGTGCTGAAGAAAAAATCTTATAACGGATGATATTCCTACGCACTTGTTATATGAAGCAAAGGAGTTGTACCCTTCAATTTGACCCAAAAGGAAGTCGCATGGCCTACCCTTATTCGTGTGAGTTTCTATGGGTCCGATCCTCTCAGAGCTAACAATCTACAGTTAATTTGACATTTTCTCTGCTGATCCAGCCCTCCGACGCTGCCACATTTTTAACCATATTTTGCGTAACAGCATCATTGTCACGCCAGACCCATGAACATCAACCAACAGTCGCGGAAATTCAACGTTTCATCATGATCGTACAGTGGAAGCATTTATGGGTGCGCTCGCAGACGAAGTCATGACCTCAAGCACCCTTTTTCCACGGGGGTGGAAATATTGTTGCGTAACAGCATCATTGTCAAGCAGCGCTGCCGTACTGGACCTACAAGATCAACAAAGAAAAAGATGAGGAAATTCGTACGCTGAACACGGTAACGCAAAATTCTCTCAAAAAATAAGGACACGGATTTATCGACAGTGAGCGACAAAGAAAAATACCTACCCCAACCTTTTTGGGAAGGAAACTTTTTTGTTCGTTAATTCGATAAGAAAATTAAATTTTAATTTATAATTATTTTTGGATGGCGAAAAAATTAATGTTTATTTTTAATTTTTAGGGATGGTTAGGGACACAAATAAAGCTGTTTATTTTTGTTAGCTTTTACTGAAAATTCATAATAAATATAATTGTTAGCATCATGTCATCATTCTATATACTTACTTAAAACTTATTTTACAAATTCAAGAATTCTAACAAATGGTTTTATGGCATTTTTTGCGTCATAGGTAGGATCGCAGTGGTTAATCCGGAGATTGGGAAGTCCCGGCTTTCCATACCTCTCTGTCTAGGTACCCAGACAACTACTCTTTTGTTGAGTCGCTCGAATCCGTGATATTTTTCAGGCCAGAGCACATATATTGAATAACATATTTACATTTCAGTGATTTATGTAAATACAAATCATCTTTTTTTCACATCTTTTCAAAGTCAATTTAATTCTACAAAGCTGATACAGAAACACAAAAATTCGTCGATATGTTAGGAGATATTGAAGTTTTCCCCTAACTAATTCCAATTTCTTGTGTAACTTATGGCTGTAAAATTATCTTAAAAAATTAACCAAAATTAAATATTTCACATATTATTATAATAAATTATCAATTTTCTACTTATTTGAACGAGATTCACGATCAATTAAAATAACCTACTTCTGAAGGAATTTCAGTATCTCCAGAACGAAGCATAGCGAAAAATGTTTGTTTGTTTTATCAATCCAAAATCACCCAACAGTGAGTGTAAAAATTTTTAAAAAAAGTTTATTCTTCTGACAAACTGGTTTTGAAATAAACATCATTTTGATTTGCCATCACTCTTCATCAAACTATGCTAATTATCTACAAATGATAGATGCAGTGAGTGCAGCACCCCATAGAATTTTACTTTTCTGGTGATGAAAACGATTAAATATTTTCTCGTTCTTTTTATAATTTACTAGATATTTTAATATTAATTAGCGTTCTAAGGGTGACTTTAGTCAGAGCCGGCATCGGATAATCATGTTATTTCCATACATTTACTCATGAATAAATATCATGTAAGATTTATAATACATATAATCTAAGACAATTAATTCAAAACAATTTATTATAATCCTTCTTGTTTTCGTGGTTTGCGAAACTAGAATAAACTCAATAAATCATTGGCCAAAAAATTTACTCAAGGCTAAATTAATTTTACACATCAAAAATCGAGCTTACAATCAGAAAAATGTGCATATAATCACCGTACTGATTATATTTTATGATCACCTATAGTCAGGACAGTGTTTGGGTAATCATATAGCCATAAATAACATGTTGAAGGCGTCGGACGGTGGTGAAGAGTAGAGAGTATGAGGGGATCGCGCGTTGGCCGAGAAGGGATGTATGTGTATTAATATTGTATGAGGCGCCATGTGTGACCAGGACTATGGCGAATTATTCCACCACTATTCCAGTTAAAAGCCGGCTTTATGTGTGATAGAAGCTGGGCCCATATTGGACCACCCGCGGTGGAAAAATTTCCGGTTAATGGACCACTTAGATTTTTCATATACCTGGAAGCTTTCTTGTAATAACAATTTCCCATCTTCGTGCTTCGGAGCCATGAAGGAGTCAACATTCTATCAGGGGAGGGGGTAGTCTGCATAAATCAAAAACTGTTTTGGATATTCCCCGTTGAAATTCTATTGATTGGTCTTCTTCCACACAGTCAGAACGGGGATCAGATTATATGTATTTGCGATGATTATTTCAATTCATAGATGTATTTAGTTGTCATAATTGACCGTATTATTATTTGAATTAATTATGCTTACATGACCCGGCAATTACAGTTTAATTTGGTTTATATTAAAACAAATATGTTGTAATTAATATAGCAATAGATGTATATATATGTAGTTTGAAATAAACCGCAATACTTAGCTCTGCTCAGTTCCATCCTGACTGTAATAATACTGTGATCACCATTCTAGTTACTCCATTAGGTTTCGTAATCCGATTGACCAAATAAATTCTTTTCAATTAATTAATCTTTAAGTAAAGTATTGGTTACCAATTGAGCTATCGTGGCTTCGATCCACTCGGACACCAACTTTTCATCCCAACCCCACATTTTGAATTTTCACTCCTTTTTGCCATATTTCAAATGTCGTGTAATCTGTTTCAATCACGGCGTCAAATGAAATGGCCACGGAGAGCTTTAGTGAAGTATACTACATTTTGCTTATTAAATACATTAGGTTTCGTGGACCGATTGACCAACTAAAGTTTTTTCAATTAATTAATCTTTAAGTAAGGTATTGGTTGGTCACTAAAGCTCTCCGTGGCCATTTCATTTGTCGGCGAGATCCCAATCCGATTACACGACATTTGAAAAATGGCAAAAAGGAGGGAAAACTGAAAAGGTGGGGTTGAGATGCATCTTATTTTCTTTTATTGGAAAAAGAATGAATGAATGAATAAACATTTATTAAAAAAAATATACTTATACATTATGTTACATTCATTCATTAAGCAGTGGAAGTGGCGGGGCACTTTTACATCCTATTTCAAAAATTTGCCTATCAACGCACCTAGTCCTATTTTATTGTTATTTTTAATTAATCAAACTAGAAAAATAGTGGGAAAAATTTTCGTAAAAAACCCACTTGGTATCAAATACAATAGGATAACAATTAGCAAATGAATTAATAAAAATATGTTAACAAGATTATAAATAAATAAATGAGAATAACAAGAAGAATGTAGTACGGGTAATTGAATTATCACAAATTGTGTTATAGTATCACAGCTCTAGAGGAAACAACAACAACAAATAAATATATCACAGTTCCTAAATTTATGTATTGTGCCTGATCCTTCTATGTTTCCATGGAAAGTTTAGATCATACACTCCTATATCCCTACAAGTAGTGTTCTTGCTGGAGGAGAGACCCATAAAAAAATTCCTGGACACACGCTTTAATTTAGAATTAATATACTCCACTCCCGCTCTCTCTCATGGAGGAGGCCAATTCTGGCGTATCGTGGTAGAGACGTAATAAACCTTAGAAATTTATTTTGGACCACTTGCAGTTTTTGGATGTTGGATTCGCACGTGTAACTCCATATTGGGCAAGCATACAGCAGCATAGGTTTTATAACTACTTTATAAATAATTAGTTTATTTTCAAAGCTCATTCCACTCTCACGGGCCATCAGCGGAAATAAGGCTTTTATAGCTATTTTACCTTTTGTAAGTATTTCAATTATGTGTCTAGAGATGTTAAATTTTCGGTCCAGAGTTAAACCCAAGTACTTTACCCTTTCACATCACTCGATTTTGTGTCCGTGAATTGAAATGGTTTCCCTAAATATTGGTCGTCGTTTTGTGAAAAATATGGCCTCAGTTTTGGGGACATTAATCCTAAGTTTCCAGAGGTGACAAAACCTGCAAATCCTGGTGATGCTGTCATTTAGTCTTTTCCCAATTGTCTTAGGCCGCCAGGACGAACAATAGACAGCTATGTCATCCGCATAAAGCGCAATTTGGCAATTTCTCAGTGAGGGGGGAAAACGAATTTATTTGGTCAAGCGGATCACGAAACCTAATAAATGTAATAAGCAAAAACGAAGTATACTTCACTAAAGCTCTCCGTGGCCATTTCATTTGTTAGAAGAATTAAAGATATAACGCGACATTTGAAAAATGGCATAAAGGTTGGAAAATTCAAAAGGTGGGGTTGAGATGGGAAATTGGTGTACGAGTGGATCAAGTCACGATAGCTCAAGTGGTAGAGCAGCGGCGTATTTAGTCGAAGATCGTGGGTTCGAATCCCGCTCGTGACACCGACTTTTTTATCTCAATCAATACCTTACTTAAAGCTTAATTAATTGAAAAGAATTCTAGTTAATTATAAATATCCTCGACTTTGGTCGAAAAAATTAATTAATAATAGAACTCAAAAGATAAATTGCAATACTAATGTATCTGATAGTAACAGTGACCATGCATTAAGTGTATCCAAACAACTACTTATGTTAAGGAAATTGAAATTTAATTGTTAAATTTGGTTAGGATAGATTAATTTGCATTTTAAATTTGCATTTTAAATTTGCATTTAAATAAAACAACGATCTTGAAAGCAAATGCATGTATTTTAAATAATGAAGTCCCCTGAACTATGTAGTAATCGTCCTGAAGAGTGAAAGTGTATATTATGGACAAACTAAACAGTTACTTTATTTGATTGAAACACGTCAATAATGAAAATAATTTATTCAATTCACTAGTTTCGTGGTCCGCTTGACCAATTAATATATTACAATTAATTATTATTATATATTATTATTAATTTTTATCTCAACTGAAAACCTTAATTAATTGTAATGTAAATAACATTAAAACATTTTCTGTGGTTTTATTTATTCATATTCGTAAACTAGGTTATCCGTATTTCTGTTTAGACTTATTTGTTTTTAGTTTGGAATTTTGTAAAACAAGTGGTACTGTATTTCGAATTGTTTACGTTTATATTTTCAAATGTTGAAAATACGTAGAACGATTATGTTCTATCAAAATATAAGGGAAAACGAATAACTTGGTGTTAGGAACAAAGGTATAATGGGAATGCATGTGTAATAACAATTACTGTTGTTTTTGGGCTGAGTTTTAAACAGACCGAACAAACTATTACACGTTCATTCAATTTATTACACTTTGGAATTAAAAAAGAATACACTTTTTCTTCCATAGATATAGATTTTTAGGCAAATCCACCTTATCATAGATTTTAGCGACATCCTTTTTTTCAACAAAATTTACATCTCATACTAACCACTGTTTACACTTCTCTCGGCATTTTTTAAAAGATAAAATAAATTGGTAAACATTCGTGATTATCTTAAGGATATTAGGTTTAATCGGAAGCGATCTTAACCAAAGTTCTTACCAAGTTGATAACTTTTTGACGTGTCATCTTATACATTTTTAATTTAACTCAATCTATATTTTAAGTGACTTGTGATCGAAAGTGAAAAAAGTTCTGGCTAAGTAGATATTTTGTTACAGATAGATACGTTTAAAGAAACAGTTTAATCCGTGTCAGTCCATAAAGTTACAAATAGTTAAATAATAACTTGTCTTATTACTTTTTTTAAATTAATCACTAAATAATATTAAAAAATGTAAGTTTATTTCATCTCATCTTTAATAATTCTAGCACTGGAATTCTGTGCTTCTTTTTCTTTTCCCACTTTCTTCTAGCTATTCAGTTGTCATCACGAGTTTACTGTCGAAGCTTTAAACTTTTGTTTACCCCGACGGTGTAAAAATTCAGGGACAAAACTAGTAAAAAGTCGCATATACTTTAAAAAATGTAAAGGGGTTGAATTTTCGTAAAGGATTCCGGGTTGGAAGAGGGGCCGTCGGTGTCCTGTCGCATTCTTTATGCATTAGGCAGTCACTGAGAACAGCTGTGTTGTGTCCTACTTATGCCTTGTTTGTGTAAGATCCCCTCTCCGAAGCCCACAACTTTTTCTTCGGGTTACTCAAGGGTTTGGAAACCTTTTACGTTAACGTCAGGGAAAAGGAAATTGTATTTTACGCCACGGCCGATTCAGCAATGAAAAAATCAATAATTGACCATGACCATGAGCTGCTGGTCTACTGCAAATTAAGTGAATAAATTAGACAAAGAAAACGGCTAAAGAAAGTGAGGGGAAGAGACAGAAAGAGAGAGAGAGAGAGAGAGAGAGAGAGAGACCAACATGGGATAAGAAAGAGTTATGGGTTCCATTTTACACTAATGGACTTACCTAAGTTGAAAATTCGATTTGTGTTGCTTCATCCGTCTTCCAATATTTACGATCCTTGCCTTAAAATTAAAAAAGAAATTAAATTTTTTTTAAACATATAATTAAAAGTTTTGTTATTTCATTATATGTCTTACTTCATAACTTGCAAGGTTGAAATGAGATTTCGATCCCGAATTTCACCGACATTTGAGTAGTACATGAGACGAGAGTTTAGACCACATTCTCATAGATTTCTCCTAATATTTCCGATTTTACAGGCCATTTGTAACGTGCTGTAGAACAGAAGACTTTTAACATGGTTTAAGAGAAAGACAGAGAGTGAAAAGATAAAAAGTGAAATAATTAGAGAGTGAGTAAGGGAGAGAGAGAGAGAGAGAGAGAGAGAGAGAGAGAGAGAGAGAAAGAGAAAGAGAGAATTGAATTTAACATTTTATTTGTATCATAATTATATTTTATTGATATTAGGTATCCTGGACCTTTCTTACATTTAACAAACATTCTTATAAAAAAATAAAGTTTACATAATTAAAAAAAAACAAAACACGTATAATAGAAATATATTTTTTTACCGTCTACATATATTATTAAATATTATTGATGTTGTACAGATTATAATTGAATAGGATTTAATGAGATAAAAGCTTTTAAATGTTTCTTATATTTTTAGATTTATTTATTTATAACATTGGATAAAATTTCAATTAATTAATCTTTATGTAAGATATAGGTTGAGGTAAAAAAGTCAGTGTCACGAGCGGGATTCGAACCCACGACCCTCGGCTAAATACGCCGCTGCTCTACCACTTCGTTGCTATCGTAACATCGATCCACTCGGACACTAACTTCCCACCTCAACCCCACCATTCGAATTTTCTCTCCTTTTTACCATTTTTTCAAATTCGAAAATTCGTTATTTTTGACATTTTTCATATTCGAAATTAATTATAAATTAATATAATATTTTTTCCATTGTTATTATGTAATGGAAAATAAAAATTGTAAAAACTCAAAATTTAAAAATGGATAAATTATGGTATTTGTCATAAATTCTAGAATCATAGTGTAGATTACAGATATAGCGAATGCAAATATTTATAGTAACATGGAACTTATGAAGATTTTTACTAGAAGATTAGAAATTTCTGCAAGACCAAAAATTAAATCGAGAAGCATTTAAGATAGCGTGAGAGAGAGAAAATTGGTTGAGTTTGAGAAATACTCTTTTGTTCTTTATTGTTTTCAAAAGAATCGATTCAGAAAAATAAATTTGTGCAATCTACGTCGTTGTTTGCGAATTAAACGCCAACTTTTATTTACGTCGCTGAATACAATTCCGCACGACTTGGAAGTCAAGACGAACTGTAAACTCAGCCATAGTTGACATATGCGACTGTAGCTCTCACAAGAATGTCTTGTTCAATAAAAATTATTTATTTTTTATGTTAATTAAATTTAATTGTTTCATAAGTCAAATTATAAATTATCAAATGCGTCAACTATAGAAATCGTAGTTGTACGAGTAACGAAATTTAATTTAGTTTTACGAATTTCCGCGCAATTGTATTTTTTTTTTCTAACTCCGAATACAATGAAACCAGACAGAAATTCGAATCTTGGAAAGGACGTTCTTGTTTTATTTTGTACGAAATTGCACATTTTGGCATTAGTGCAAGAAAATACACTCATGTACGATTTAGTTAACAAAATTACATTTTTCCGATTTTTGTTTGTTTATTTATTTTTGAAAGCATAAAAATATTGTAATGATGATAATTTTGCAACGTTTTAATTGGTTTTAACAGTATTGTACAAAATAATTACGCGTAAAACCCTTTTTAATATGCGCTTCGTCTATGTTTCAATTTTCCATGCCTAGAATTTTACTACAACTTTTTTACGGTCG
This sequence comes from Cimex lectularius, assembly GCF_000648675.2. NCBI lineage: Eukaryota > Metazoa > Arthropoda > Insecta > Hemiptera > Cimicidae > Cimex > Cimex lectularius. The sequence goes on along the minus strand of NW_019392752.1, from coordinate 306,444 downwards.
GCATCCACGATTCACTGTGTTTTTGCGTATTTCGTGCTTTTCAATTCGGCCATTCATTTGCTTGGGAGCAAAGCAGAATCAGCGAAAAAATAATAAAAAAGTCCCCGTTAAGTGAGTAAAAATGGGCGGCTACACAACTACCCAAAACCGAAGAACGATGGTAAAATCGTTTTTAAAGATAAATAAAAGGTTTTCTCTATTGAAACACGTTTTAATTGACAGGAGATGTGTGTGTACCTGACAGAATTAGATTAGGCAATATGTGGTATATTGTTTATACTTTATTGAAGTTAATTTTTGCTCTTTAAAATATAGTTTTTAAAATTGTTTATTGGAGGTTATTCTTTTATGGATAATTTATAATCTTTTAAACCTAGTTTATTGTCGTTTTTAAGTCATTTTATTATATTTTTAAATTTTTATTCACGTTATTTTTACTAATTCACTACTTTCGTGGTCCGCTTGACCAATCAATACATGACAATTAATTAAGGTTTTTAGTTGAGATGAAAAAAAGTTAATGGCACGAGAGGGATTCGAACCTGCTCTCTACCACTTGAGCGTTCGTGAACTCGATTCACTCGGACATCAACTCCCCATCTCAACCCCACCTTTTGAGTTTTCCCCCCTTTTGCCATTTTTCAAAAGTCGTGTAATCTTTTGTTATTTTTACTCTAAATGGCCCGATGTTCGAGTGATGGCCGGCCTGAGTTGTGTATGACTTTTTATGTCCGCAAAAGTGTGAAAGACACTACTCACAGATCCAAACACAAAATCACAAACTACGCGGACGACACCGCAATTTTGCCAACACACACCAATTCTATCCTAGACCCAGAAGCAATTCCACAACATCTGAACCTCATTACCGACTGGTGCAATCGGTGGCGGACCAGGTTGAACAAGCAAAAAGTCAACAAGTAACGTTTATGTTCAAACGTCAAACCTTGGACTTTACTTAGATAGACCCTAATACAAAATTAAAAACTATATAGACCACTAAAACACCTTCTAGAGATAAAATCAACATTAAGCATACATAACAAACTAACCGTTTACAAATCCCTCATGAGACCAATTTGAACAACTGTGAGGCTAAATCCTTCAACATTCAACTAATTTAATCCTTTCAATCCAAAGTTCGCCGCCGTATCATCAATACTCCCTTCTTCGTGACTAATCCAACGATCCATAAAGATCTTAAAATCCCATTCGTGACGCATCTTCAATTTCTGCTCTAAACCTTAGCTCGACCCTAAATCATTAGCCCAAACGCTTTCCTCAACGTTTCACCGTTAAAATCCTCCACGCCTTTTAAAATGACAAAATCTTCGTGAACTTTTATCTTAACCCGCCCAATTAAATAAAAAAGCACTATCTAAAGGTTTGTCAGATTTGTATATAAATATACTGTTTGGTCAATGTAATTTTTATGGAGGTTACAATAATTAAAATCAATTTTTAAAAAATATTTGTAAATTTAATTATAAAATTTGCACATATTAAGTTTAAAAATTGAATAACATTGATTGTTTATAAAATAAAACATCATATCAAAAACAATTTTTAAGACAATTACTGTTAAATAACTCAAATTTTTAGTATCGATGGGTTTTGTTCTAAGAGTCGGTGAATTCATGTTGAACCGGCACACGGCCACTTACTGGGACTGTCGTCACTTGCGGGCTTTTTGTTTGAATAACACAAAGTGAAGACACACTCAGTAAGTGGCCATGTGCCGGTTCAGCTTGAACTCAAATTTTTACTATACTAAATGGGAGCTTTTACCTTTATTACCCTTCTTGGACGTTTTTGTCCTTTTCTCCAAGATTTCGCACATTTCCAAGATTTTAGTGCTTGTTGTATTTACTGTTTGTTAGCATTCAAAAATCCGGTCATTACATATTAGTTTAAGAAAGAAAGTAATTAACTCTAAACTGCAGCAAATATAATACATTTTGACAAACATTGTATTTGAAGGTAGTAAGCCAACCTAGCAAGTTTATTGCACATTGCTCCCAATTTTAATTTACGAGTAATTATTTTTATAGAAGCTAGTTTTGCAACGCACTTAGTTTAACCTTAATTAATTTTGTGTGGTAATTAGTGACAGTTAGTAGATGATTATTCGGAAATCGTGAGATACGGTCTGGTGTGATGTAGGTTTAGAAAAACATTTTCTTTATCGTGCCAACGTTTCGATCTTCATTGAGATCATCTTCAGGGCCTAGGATTTACAAATATTGTTTAAATTTAACAAATACATGTAGGATGAGGAAAAAAGGTTTTTAGTTGTGATAAAAGACATTTGAAAAATGGCAGAAAGGAGGAAAATTCAAAAGGTAGGGTTGAGTTGGTGTCCGAGTGGATCGAAGTCAACATAGCTCAGGTGGTAGAGCAGCGGCGTATCTAGCCGAAGATAGTGGGTTCGAATCCCGCTCGTGCCATTGACTTTTTTTCATCTCAACAAAAAACCTTAATTAATTGTAATGTATTAATTGGTCAAGCGAACCACGAAACTAGTGAAATTAATTAAGATTATTCGGAAATCGTCAGATGCGGTCTAGTGTGATGTAGGTTTCAGAAAAAATTGAATTTATACAATGCAAAAAATATTTTTTATTTTCAATCAACGTTTTTCAAGTAGAAATACTTTGAATATAAAAAATATTAAAAACCTTAATTAATTGTAATGTATTAATTGGTCAAGCGGACCACGAAATTAGTGAATTTAATTAATTAAAATGAAGTACACTTCATTAAAGCTCTCCGTGGCCATTTCATTTGTCGTCGAGTATCCAATCCGATTACACGACATTTGAAAAAAAGGTAGGGTTGAGATAAGAAGTTGATGTTCGAGTGGATCGAGGTCACGATAGCTCAAGTAGTAGAGCAGCGGCGTATCTAGCCGAAGATTGTGGGTTCGAATCCCGCTCGTGCCATTGACTTTTTGATCTCAACTAAAAACCTTAGTTAATTTGTTTATTATTTGGACGTAAGACGTAAGAAAATTTGTGTTTATAAAAAATAAAGGATTATTTTCTCTTATGTATGCCCAACTAACTTTGTAACGTTTGATGGGAAAAATTCATGAAAATAATATGAACGAATTATTACTATAGGGTATTGTCTTGTTATGAAACAATGTCTACATTAGGGATTAAGAGATTAACCCAACGTTCAGAATCATTTGGGGCGATGAGGCGATGAAAAAGCAGAGTTGATCTAAACATTTTCTTTTTTTCATTGAAATGTAAATGTAATTATAGCATATATTTTTATATATAATATTACAAAACATGTATTTGTGCGTCTGATAAATAAACGGGATAATGTTTAAAAATAAGTCATTAATATTGTAGTTCTGGCCATGTAAATATAAATTTTTATTTTGATCTGCAGTTGGACAAAAATAAATGGGCATATGGACACACTTGAGTCTTAATTAAACCTTAACGAGAAGGATGTAAGAGGCTCGGTAAATTTGTTGGGAATTCTTCTGGAAACACCCCCTCGGTTTAGCCAAGTGATAATTAATCATCTTCCTAGCTAATTGCTTCATCACCGTCTCCTTCCCTCCGTCCTCAATCTTGTACTTATTCATTAATTACGGGGGTGAATTGATCGGTCGACTTTGATATGGGCCAGCGAACATCACGGCTGTTTCATCCTGCTCAAACATTGCCAATCGAAGGCTCATCAAAAACGTAATCGGTTTATTGCTAAGCATTTTATTATAACAAAAATTAAACACGAATTTTAAAAATAATTGAACAATTGCTCTTTTTACAAGGAAAGGAAGAATGGGAATTTCGAAATTATGGTTATCGATGTACTTGCTTTTTAATTGATTAAATCTGCAAAATTTTATTTTGAGTAGTTATTATTCAAATTTGTAAATCCCAAAGTATTTGTACATTTGACAATCCTGTAACATGGTGAGAAATCTTTTCTTTTATCAGAAGAAAAATACGTATTTACATCCATGATAGATTAAACATACAATTTTTTGAACTGTACTTCCTCATACTAAAAATTCTAAAGCCTCATCGTTTCATAGTGCGAATAACTACAAAGAATAGTTGTTGAGAATGAAGTAAACCAAGGATGGAACACAGTTAAAAACACATCAAAAGATGGATAGCCTCCAAGTGAAAATACGGTAGGATGGAATTTATGAATATGAAAACTCCCGATGGTCAATCAGAAAATTCATGAATTCACCCTTCACTGTATCTTTTATGTAGTTCTGTTCGTAGGAAATTTGTGTATAAAACGAGGTAGGTGTTTGTCGATAATGTATCGCATATGCTTAACTTTCCAAGCTTGACTTGAACAATTAATCATCCGAGAAAAATTTCAAATTCAGATTGCAAGTGTTTACCTGTTGATTCGTTAGCAACCCCTTAAAAAATTTTCGTTTTCTTTACTTGTTAGTGAAAATGAATAATTAAAAAAACCACGATGCAGACCAAGAAATCATAGAAGCAAACAAACAAATTGGAATTAGGTGTATTGTAATATACATATTATACACATATATTTTATTTAAAGAAGGTGTATTATAAGAAGATAAAATATAAAAGTTTGTTAATAACTCGTCCTGTAGATTTTGTATAAAAATAAAAATTGTCCTAAAATACGAAATTTTTTGCTTAGAATGGACAGTGAATCAAATTGTGAATTGGCTGAGATATTTATCAACTGTCAAGCTTTCGGCAAATATCGTTATTGTGTAAATTCCAGCAGAGGTGTAGTCACTGGATAAAGACTATGTGGACACGTCTATTTCAATGATAATGCAACATTTATGTTTACATTACCATAGATGAAGAAGTGAATAAAACAAAATCCTTCAAAATATACCGTTATTTGTGGTGATTTAAAATATGTACAAGTCAGAAGTTAAGTTTTCAAATTTAAATAATAAATTAAAAAGAATGTGTTATAGTTTTAATCTGGATGCTCATTATCTAGAAAACTTGCAGATAAAGTTTGTCAACTGATCTAATTAATCTAAAAAAACAAGCTGGTATGGTACGTATATTTTAAAGTTTGTGGATATAATATGTAGATTATATTTTTAAATTTTATCCTAAGACAGAAGTACGAAAAAGATTTTATAAATAAGATGTAAATCTCTACATGTTGAATAATTAGACACTAACCTTTTATACATTTAAATCTTTTATTCATTTAATAAAATCACATAAATTGTGATTTATCTTAATTTACAACAAAAAGTTTGCTCCTAGTTAGAATAAATTTAACAAGAGCCATACGGTCCCTAGCGAGAACTCCCACAACTTTACAAACTACACACTAACTAACACAGAAAAAACTAACAAAAATACATTATGTATACAATATATATAAAAAATAAAAACTAACATTGTGTAATATATCACAAAATCTGATAAAGGCAACGCTATAATCATGACAAAACAGACTACATACTAAAAATTTTACAATTTATACAAAATCTAAATCACACTAACAATAACAGAGATCCCTCACAAAAACACCAAAAACACGTTAAAAAATAACCCCGGGGAAATGACGGACCCAATGAGGTACCTAGAAGTGCCAGTTCAACATGAATTACTATATTCTACATACACAATTATATTGGATAAATTATTATTTCTTTTGTCTATTATTTTCTTTTATTGTTATAAAGACATTCCGTTTAGATTAATATTGATATTATTGTTCCATTTTAACGTAAACTTAGGGGTAAAAAAAAACTCTAATCCCAGGGCGGCCTTTATACCTTTAACGTCGTCTCCTTGGGAATACTTTTTTTAATGAAAAGCTCCGGCTGGAGAAAAGAAACTTCCTCTGCCCACCCATCACAAAAGCTACTTGTGGAATATTCACGAAGGGGCTTAATTCACTGTATGATTATTAACGCAAAAGGTTCATTCTTTTTAACAAATATTATTAAAGAAAGTAGTAAATGAAGGGAAATTATTTGCATGGTGATTAATTATAGATGAATAAACTAATAAACTGATATTCCAAATATAATCGGCTTACAGATTAATTATAGAGTTTTTTTAAACTTAATGACGTATTAACTTTACATTCTTCAAATATTATAGTTATAACATTAATTCACTATGGATTTTGTTCCATAAATCATGCATATACGATTATTAAAACACGTACACTACACATACGCTTAACATTACAAGTCGTGACTCCAGATATTCTAAGACATAAACATTTCTAAACCAGCTTTGTCCTCAAACACAATCTCAGTAAGGAATAAGACGAATAATTTACGATATATTTTATAATATAAAAATAATCAATAATAGTTTATGATATTAGTGCATTATTTAATTGAAATATTGATAATGTAATAAAAATATTAATGCTTAGCAGTCATAATTGATAGTATTAATTATTTCAATTAATTATAATTTTATCTAAAATTCAAGTTCAGCATAATAATATATGATAACCTGAAGACAGAGGGTGAAAAGATAAAAAGTGAAATAAATAGAGAGTGAGTGTGAGAGAGAGAAAATTGTACGGTTTGAGTTATATATTCTTGCCCTTTAATGTTTTAAAAATCGATTAAGAAAAATAAATTTGTGCAATCTGCAACGTTATTAACGAAATAAACGCAAACTTTAATTTACGGCGCTGAATACAATCACGCACGACATGGAAGTCAAGCCGAACTGTATATCTCAGCCATAGTTGACAAATGCTATAGTGAGTGAAAGATAAAGAGAAAGGGTCAAGGAAAGGAAGAGGAAAGCAGAGTGCTAAAGAGATAGATAATATATATATATANATATATATAAAGAAAGGGATTGACTAAGAGAGATAAAGAGTTAAGAAAAAGGTAAGAATGAAAGAAAAAGAAAATGGGTTCAGAAAAGGAAGAGCTAGAGAGATAAAAAACTGTCAAGAAAAGGAAGAGCTAAAGGTTGAAAGAGAAAAACAATTAAGAAATAGAGGAGCAAACAAGAGAAAAAAAGAACAAGGACAAAGGACACGAAAAGGGAAAGAGAAAAGGTTTCGTAAGAAGCGATACAGATAGATAAATAAACAGAGAGAAAATGATGCTGAGGAAACAAAAGGGAAATAAGAAAGGACCACTGTGAGTGTGTGAAACAAGGAAATAGTGTCAAGGAAAAGTGTCAGTGGGAAAGAAGAAGTAAGAAAGTCAATGTGTGGAAGAAAAAACGAAATATTTAAAATAGTATTGAATCATTTTAAATGCTGGTTATGAAACAGATAAATAGCATTCCGTGTTTGTGACAAGATGCAACTTTTTCCTCACCCGCGAAGTTAGTGCATTTAACGACTTAGCTCAAAATTTATTTGTAAAAATAAACGAAGGCGTTTTATGATCTGAATACAATTCAGTTTTTTTATTATATTTTTAGCTAAAGTTTGTAAATTTTTAATGAGGTGGTTTTTTTGCATACAAAACGTCACACCCTTAAAATTGGTGATAAACTAGATAAACTAAAAGCAGACAATAAAAAAGAAAAATAATTATTTCATAAAGAAGGGAAAAATTATTTTATGTTGGTTACCTCCATACTTGAGATTTTATTATTTTCTTGTAATAAAATGAGAGAGGAAGAGGAAAAGAAGCGTGATTTTTACGGCTCGAGGAAAAACAAGGATCGGCGACCGATTTTCCTAGCCGTATAAAACTCCTCTTTTCCATTCATGCTCGCAAACGGATAAAGACCACCTTTGCAGTAGTCAATTCCATCTTTTTGTTTTATGTCTATCCTACTCCCCCATCCAGAGCTAAACTTTCAAAAAACTCACTTCCACTTTCCCGGGAGTATTGTCTTTAAGTTCCGACAATAGACTTTCTTCGACCCTTTGTCCCCGGTCGGGAATTAATAAGCCAATTATGTTTGGTCTGGTTTTGAGGGAGAGATTTGCCATTGCGGTCCTCAAGTTGTGTTGGCCAGGATCAATTACCCGCTTTTGTTGTGAAAGCTAACTCGGCCTGCCTGCGCGGTGGAAGACGTTTTTAAATCACCCGTTAAATCCATAGGTCTTATTAATATAAATATGCTTGTAAAGGTCATACATACGCATTATATGACTGTAATAATTTAAATTAGGTAAATTAGATTAGAATCTTAAAATGAAAGTGAATTATTTATAGTTTAATTAATAAAATGGCCATTCAAACATCATCCATCAAATCCATAACGATAGAAACGTACGCAGTGCCTAGACCTAAAAAATATATTTCATATTTTATCCGTACGACAACAATAAATGACTAAATAGAACAAAAGAAAACTATGCATCTATTTTTAAATGACCACTACTGTTTAGCAAAAGCAGCATAATATTTATAAATCTAACACTGTCTAAAACACGGTCATTCATGAGAGATTGCTCAGCTCTTACCTAAGCTGGTAAGCACACGACAAGCACAGAGCAGCAACAAGTCATGCAAAATTGGCTGATCAGGATGACCAGAGATCTATTTTTTTTTTGGCCGGCTAGTTGCCTGGGCTATTGCCGGCACCTCACATTTCTTCCACTTGACGTTTTAAAAATGTATTTATTTTTATTTATTTATATATTTTATTTATTTACTTATTTATTTTTTTAAGTTAGCTTTTCTGTAGGAAATCTGGCGATCTTTCTGGTTGTGTTCTGGGAAGTTATTTCTTCATTTTTAGCCCTCCCACACGTGGAGAAAAGGCTCTGAAACTATCTCATTCATTAACATTCAATCCTAGCCTAGCCTATATGCTGGTTTCAAAGTACTCGATATTCCTCTGAAGACCCGCCCTCGTTGACGCTAATACATACATCCATACATTATGTACAATTAATCTAGAATATTAACCTTGGTTGGTGTGTTTGTGGGGTACTTGATATTCCACCATAGACTCATCCATGCATACACTACTTTCGCACTAATAAATACATTCACTCAAACAGTAACCAATCATTCTGTATTTACAAATAAAAAATCTGTTGTTACAATTCCAATTAGTGCATATAACAACCGCGTGCAACAAAGGGCTTGAATTTAATCTATTCTTTGATAGTTATCTATAATCGTTGTCTAACTATCCTTTTTTTTTATGATTGTTGTTAATTCGGACGCATTTCGGCATTTAGCCATCTTCAGTGTTTTGTTGAGATCTGTAAAGTGCAGTTCTATTTATGAAGTCGTAAATCGTGAGGGGGTAGCAGTATTAGAGGTGATTTTCAGTGGGGTTTTTTTATATTAAGTCGGGGTCTTTTGGATTGTTCTAGTTGGTCTTTTCATTTTTTCCCACTAATTTTTTCCATTAAATTTTTAATTTAAAAATGGTGTAAGCGATGTTTGTACGTTATTGATAATTTGTGCAATTATGAGTTTTATGTGCTGAATGGGGAAGATGCTGTGTAGGTACTAGTATTGTTTGTACGTATATTTGATGCAGTAGTTTTGATTACTCTAATTGGTGTTTAATTATTACATTAAGAATGGTGTAAGCAATGTTTGTAAGTTATTGTTAATTTGTGAATTATGAGTTTTTATAGTGTTGAATGAGGAGGATGTACGATAGATAGTATTGTTAGTCGAATGGTCGAATTAGACGAAATTGTTTATAGGTATGTTTGAAGGATTAAGTCTGTTTTGTTTTTTTATTGTTCCAGGAGGTCTAGTTGGTTTTTTCCTCTTCAATTTTTGTAATATGTTTGAAATTGTGTGAAAAATGTTTATCAATTATTGCTAAATTGTTTATTTATGTATTTTTGTTAATACCTTCGTTGGTACTATATGTTAATTTGAGTAATTTAGTGATGAATGTGTTATGTTTATACATTTCTAAGTTTTCGAGTATGTGCTTTTTTTAATAGTTTCATATAAGTTTATATTGTCAATGGTTGAGGTTATTTTCTATTAGGTGAGTCGCGTACTTTGATTTTCTGTTGTTGTCCCTAAACGACTAGATATGCTCCCTGTATCTGTCTTTTAATTTTTGGCCTGTCTGTCCTATGCATTTGTCTCCGCATTTGCATGTTAGTATGTATATTCCGTTTTCTTCTAGTTGGTATGACTTGTCGATGCTTTGTTTTAGTAATTTTTCTATTGCGGTTGTGCTCTTCACTGATGTTTTTATACCCATTTTGTTGAATAAGTTTGTCAGTTTTTACGTTTTTCAGTGTACGTGAATGCGGTACAGTTAGCGTATATTTTTGTAGCGTTGTTTTGTTTTACCGTATGGGTTTTTATTTTGCCTTATTGAGAGTGCATGTGAGATAGACTCTTTTGTGTGCTTTGTATTCGTGTTCGTTCTTTTCATTATTAGTGGGATTGATTTTAGTCTTCCCGTCATGTATTTCAGTGCTGCTAGTTTGGGTCGTTGTGGGTAGTTTGAGACGGCTTGCACAATGATTATGAGGTTCCATAATTTTGGGAAGAATTTCTCTTCAAAATTTTGTAAAACCATTTCTGCCAGTATGGCTGATTTTGGTTTACCCATTCCCAGTCCATCTTTTGGTATGAACATTTGTATTAGGTTTGTTTGTTATTGTGTGTAATCTTTGTCACAATTTTTGTGTAGTTTGAGGTTTGTTCTGAGTAATGTTAATAACACTCAACAACATGGCCGGTCACGAGGGGCATGCAAAAATCTACAGAAAATGGATACAACAAGAAACACGTCTTAAAAAACAAATCAGAGAATGTTCACGAAATAGTTGCTAACTAAATTTTAAATATAAAAATAACTACGTTCGAACTCATATTTTGACTTTATTTTGTAATTTGCCGAGGTTATCATTGTACCGAATGTAAAAGACGGGCACGGGGAAAATACTTCTCTACTCTTACATTCAAATGAAATATAGTTCCTTTTTATTTCTCTGGCGGAAGGACATCAGTATAATACGTCCATTTTCAAACTCTTCCTCGGCAATAAAGAAAATAAGCTACCAGATAGCGCAGATATTGAGGATTTAGAAGCTATGGCCAGCGTTATGATGTCGCACCAGATAACCTTGGAAGATTTATAATACACAGACGTGAAGGAAAATACAACATGAAAATCTAAACCAAGAAAGGGAGGGGGGAAAAGGCAAAAGAATTGAAAAAGTGAAAGTGAGTGAGGGAGAGATGAAGAGATTAGGGAAGAAGAAACAGATTGAAAAGAAAACAAAAAGAGATGAATAAACATAAATATAAATTTATTAATTTGTTGGATTCGTGAGGAAGGGTCAAGAATGAGGTAGCTTAGAAAAACACATTTTTCATTTTTTTGCCGACGTTTCGATCTTCATTCGGGTCATCATCAAGGCATAAATTGTAGCGCTATTCTTGTGGTGTCGTTGTTTTGTGTTGTGTAAAATTGTTTTCAGAACAATTTATACAAATAAAGATCGAAACGTCGACAAAAAATGGAAGAGGTGTTTTTCTAAACTACCTCATTTTGACCGCTCCACTCCAACAAATTATTAAACAATCAATCATTAAAAAACACGTATAAATTTATTGTTAACTAATTGACTCCGTAAGAAAGTATCAGAGAGAAATTTAGGGTGAGTGAAAGACCAAGAAAGAAGTTAAGAATGAGAGAAAGATAACGATCAAAATAGAGTAAAAAGGAAAAATATATAGAGGCAAAGATTATGTTTGTGTTGGTAAAAAAGATTACCCTCTTTTTTACCAACATAAACATAATGAAGTTGAAAAGGCAAAGAAAAACGAAAGAGAAAAAGGTTTCAGTTAGAAAGGGTAGGTAAGAAGTTGAGGGATAAAAAGAGCGACTGCGAATAAGAGGGAGGATGGAAACATAACAATAAAAAACAGAAATAGATATATAAAGAGTGACAAAAAAGACAAAAAAAGGAGAGGAAACAGTAAGTTTTAACTATTAAAAAAAAGGTAAAATAAATTAAGGAAAATAGATAGAGGACGTGTGTGTGTGTGTGTGTGTGTGTGTGTGTGTGTGTGTGTGTGTGAGAGAGTGTGAGTGTGAGTGAGTGAGAGTGAGAGAGAGAGTGAGTGCGTGTGTGTGTGCGCGTGCGCGTGTGAGTGAGTGTGTGTGTGAGTGTGTGTGTGCGTGTGTGTGAGTGAGTGAATGTGAGTGAGTGAGTGAGTGAGTGAGTGTATATGTATGTGAGTGAGTGAGTGAGTGAGTGAGTGAGTGAGTGAGTGAGTGAGTGAGTGAGAGAGAGTGAGTGAGTGAGTGAGTGAGTGAGAGAGTGAGTGAGTGAGTGAGTGAGTGAGTGAGTGAGTGAGTGAGTGAGTGTGTGTGTGTGTGTGTGTGTTCATAAAATGAAATAAATCGTACAAAAAAAATTATCATCATCGGCCGTAGTTTACGAAAACAACAAATCAAACTAAAAAATTCTCCATGATAATTTATACTAAACCAAATTTATAGCCGTAGATCCGTCTCCTGCAGTGAGAAATTGTCGGCGATGAGTAGGATTTTGGACGGATTTTATTTCTTAAAAAAAAATAATTTAAATACTAATCTCTGTTGAGTATCCGTGGATCTTTTGTATCCGACGATACATCGGCAGAATCAGCATTGACCGGTCCGTTAGGACGGCTGGCATACTTTATCCTTAATGAAAAAAGTTTCTTTTGCCTTAATGACGCTCAGACTCCTCCCTTCCAGGCCGTAATCAACAAAAGCCTAACTATTCCATATATTCACAAATTTTTTAAATAAACTTTTTTGTCTACGCACACTCATAGAAAAACAAATTATGAGCATATTCACTTTTCAATTGCTTCTGTACATTGTTAAGAATTAGATGAGAGAATGTTTGAATATAACAAATCAAATTTCGAATCAAATAAAGATTGAAATTGATATGTTTTTTACACTTACTTAATAAATTTTAAGATATTTAATAATTTGTTTTAATCTGGTTTTTTCATAGTTCTATGTTTGGTTTACCTTTATAGTATTGTTACGTTTTTCAAGACATTTATTTCATATTGGAATAGCATTTTTAATGCCTTCATCGCATGCCCCAAAAAGCAAGACCTGAATAATCCAATAATAATCAATTTTGTACTACTTTAGTGTGAAATCTCTGTGTTCTGTATTCTGAGCCTCTGTCTTTGATATATTTTTTCAAAAATCTATTTTTTATCTTTCTATAGTGTTAAAATTGGATTTTTTAAATTTATAACAATAGTCAAAGTTCCATTTTTGTAAAAATCTACTTCTAGATTGTTTTGCCCTGATGTCGTTAAAATAGGTCGAAACCTTAGCAAGAACAACTAAATTATTTTTTTTTCAAGACCATACCGTCCAGAGGGTTTGTGAGTAAAAAAATGGTCGATACTTCTAACTTAAAATATAACACACATCACTGGTAGAAGACGAGTGAAAGCAAGCAGACATCCACTGAAAATCGCTACAAGATGAAACCCGTCTGAAAAATCAAATCGCTATGATTGGAAAACCAGGGTCGTCGGAGAAAAGTTATTGGTTCTCAATGATTATTCAGAAATCGTGAGATGCGGTCTGGTGTGTCATCGACAAACGGTCACTAATCACCACACATTTGTTCTCAACGTTACTCTAAAAATGCAAAGAAGTCAAATTTTACCGTATGTCAAAACAGGACCGGTCTCCAGTGACAATAAACACACCCATTACAAAAAGAAACGCAAATAGCCAGGACGTCCGATTAAGATGACATAAAACGATTAATCTACAAGTAAATTGGTCATTAGTGAAAAAAAAAACCTAGTAGTAGAATACACATAAATTACATTGAGTTCTACTCGGCCTGAGTGACAAGCACACTTCCACTGAAGGTCGTTCCACGAAAGAAAAAAAAAAGTCACAATTCACCGCACGCCACAAAAGTGTTGGGTACGTGAGACAACATACGAACAACGAGGACAGATAAACCAAAATAAAAATACAGTATCATTCTATACTTAAATTGAACAGAGCAAACAACGTAGAGTATAATAGAACATAACTTCAATCAGATTTCTGAGTACATGTATATTCTCGTCTGACAAAAAAAAATATCTACATATTTTTTTTTACGAGGGTTCGCAACAGCAGTCATATAAACCCTCAGGTTTATAACGTAACCCTCAAAACATGCCAGTGTTTTTGAAAAAAGCCCATTTGTAAGTTTGTAAGATTCGAATGCAGGGCCTCTGGATTCGAACCCGGGACCTTTACCTTACAGTGATTAGCGCCGTGTCAAAGACTAAACCTTGCGGCCACCGACGCCCCAAAAATCTACAATTGGCAGTCCAGGATGATCGGATGTTAGTTATCATTTCTTAAATAGATTGTATAAGTACATAGAAATCAAATTTCATTGCATTTCACCACGTAGCCGAATATTGAAGGCAACAAGCAAATTTCTACTGAAGATAGCAAAAAAGGAAACCCAACCTGACAAATAAAGCAACCAGGAACGCCAAATTAAGATGACCGGAAAAGTCTAGGCGCAAAATTTGCTTAAATTATGTAAACTATTTTTTCTCAACTTCTATCGTTTATAAGAAACAAGATTGGAGTTGTCTCTATTATATTTAACTTTATATCAAGAAAAAAAGTTTCGTTATGATTGGTAATCCTATGGCCATAGTTAGTCAAAATGACCCTTGACAGCCAACATGTTAATTTTCATGATTCGTTACCGATAATACTTTAATTAGTTGAAAAATAACAACAACAAAAATGAATACGTTTTCGTTTCCAAAATTTCTATTTTTTGCGTTAAATTGAGTAATAAGTAAAGAAAAATGTAGAACAACGGTCAACTTTAGGATAAAAACAAATTTGTTGAATAAATGTAATGTTTACCAAATTATGTACTTACAGAAACATAGGCCGGTTTGTCCGAACGCTTAATTCAATTTTCAGTTTTTAATTTTTTTTGCCGGTTAACTACTATATCCGCAAAAACATGTATTCTTTTATGCATTTGTCATCACTTTTCTGTCTTACCTACGGTTGCTAGACGATTCATATGTTTATTAGAATTTTGTTATTATTATGTTTATTTACCTACCTTCCACACGCAATATTCTTAAAACATATATTACAAACATACACACTCACGCTACTAAAAGATTTTAATCTAACCTATGTTTTGCTGGTCTCAGAGTGCAAAGGACCCAGAGTACCCACCCCTATAACTGACTGGGAGGTGGCTAGGGGAGAGTCACCTCGCCAACGACCCGTCATTCACGCCAATAAATACGTTCATCCTAAGCACCCTCTAATGACGTATTTAAATTAAAATTGGCAAGACACCGTGCATTTTGTTTACCCAGCGTTTCACCACCGTATCACACTCAACATATTCCTTAACCTAACTAACATAAGTTTTTGACAAGTCAGCGGAGTACTCCATTTTCCTGGTCAGACCCGTCCATTCATACTTAACCAATCAAGCTAATAAATACATTCACAGTGGACGGGTTCAACGGATGCCGTCAGGCCCTTCCCTCACATCTTTCTGTAGAAAATAAATTACCTAAACCAAATTAGGTGTGCCTGTGGGTGTACTCTTGTATTTGTAATGCTAATTTTGTTATATGTACTTTAAATTAAAATACTACGTTAACCTGGTCTAGCCTTACGAGAAAAAGCATAATCGTGTTTTTTATGGCGAATTTTTCATTTGGATTAGGCAATATTTAAGACTAAACGAGATTTTTCACATAATAGTTCCCTGTTAAACATAAAGATAAGTTTTTGTCAAGTAGCGGAGTATTCGATATTCCTTGGCAGACCGGTCCACTCGTACATAACCACTCATGCTAATAAATACAATACAATACGCAATACTTTATTAGTATTGATACAAAAAAAAAATAGAAATACTGGTACAAAGTATAATAAGCATGGCTAATAGCCGTCTGCTGAGTTTACTGCTTAAAAGCTTACAAATACAGAAATATTAAAACAAAAAAATTCGAAGAGAAAATTAACATATAGCAGGTGTATGAATCATAATAGATGGAAATATGAGAAAAAATAAGAAAACAAAAAGAATTAAATAAGAACAAATTACCTTTTGAGAACTGGTAGAGTACTAAAAAACAAAGCAGTAAAAGTAAAAGTATATGTACAGGGACGACAATTATTGCATATCTGAAAGCCACTCGTATCTCACTCTCCAGGCGTGCCGAGCAAAGGAAATTAGCGGTAAAGGGAATACTTGGTTAGAAAGATATTCCAGTATTTCAGCTCTGGAGATGACTGTCTTACCCAAGTAAGATACCCGCAATTCTGAGAGAAGAGAGCAGACTCCCAAAAAGTGGTATGAATCCTCCCTGGCGTCGCTGTTACAAAGTGGACAAGTTTCATCTTGGGGATCATTCAAAACCCAGGGTTTGAATTTCAAATATAACAATTCTCCTCTTAGTTTGAATAGCCAACAAGAATCTCTAATATTAAGGTCCTGGGAAAGGCTCGGTTTATATGACAGTAGGTGTTCATTGAAAAGTTTCTTATACACGTAGAACCTCTCTGTGCTTTTCGCCTTATTCACAGCTTTATCTCGATGAACTTCGATTATTTTGTACGGAAACACTAAAAGGTCCGAGAGATTCTCCCGAACACTGGAGCATGAGTATTTCTGGGCTAGAGAACCCCATTGATTATACCAGGAGATATTCTTTCTAATTATCTGTAGAGCGATCATTTTAGGCATTCGATAATCTGGGAAGCTCAGTATCGTTGACATATATTTTAGGTGAAGGGAAAAGGTATACGAGAATAGAGGAGGCAAACAGGATTCTAGCGTTAGCATGTAATTTGGGGAGAAAGATGGTAAGTTGAAAAGTTTTTTAACAAAAATACGTTGAAATTTTTCCACAACCTCGTATGACCGGAAACCCCATACTTGAGCGCCGTAACGTACCACTGTGCGCAGGACACTGTTATAAACTTTTAGTTTGGTTTCATAAGGTACAAACCTGTTGCGAAAGAGATTTACCCACACACAGTTTAAACCTGTTTTTGCAGCCGAAATTCTTGCTTCAAAATGGTGGGTTAGGGAAAGACGCGGAGTAAAAATAACACCCAGGAATTTGTACCTATTCACTACTTGGATTTTGTCACCCTTATAAAACCATTTTTGAGAGGCAGCCGGTTTATCCCCATTGCGGAAGATCATAATTTTTGTCTTTTTTAAGTTTACAGATAAGTTCCAAAGATCACAAAAGGACTCAAAAATACGAATATTATTTTGCAAACTACCAGACTCTCAGCAATTAGGACTATACCATCCGCATTTAATAATATTTTTATTTTGGTATTACCAACAAAAATTCCTCCTTCTAGTAGGTTAACAATATCGTCCACAAAAAAGGCAAATAACATGGGGCTAAGCACACACCCTTGTCTTACTCCAGTCCCTACTCTGAAGTATTTTGAAATTCCTTCTGAGGTCCGAACCGCTGAGGCTCCCGAGGTATAAAAGCATTTAAGTATACCCACAAACTTAGACGATATACCCATGTTTAAGAGCTTTAGAAATAACGATGAATGATTGACTGAGTCAAAACCTGCCTTTAAGTGTATGAAAAAACAATACACTTTCCTTCGCTTTTCTGAGAGCTTCAGTTGTATTAGTTGCTCATAAATATATTCACAATGGACAGATAAACAACGCTAAAGTGCATGTATTTTTTATTTTTATACGAATTACAAAATACTTATTTTAATGTAAACCAAATTAAGCTAGATTAAAATTCATGAGGTTTAACAAAAATTGTTTAATTATAATGGTTTGAAAGAAAAGTCACCAAAACACCGGAAAATCATTTAATGATAGATTAAAAGTTAACTATTAATTTATTATCTGGTTTTCATCTTAGTAAGTAATTAATTAATGACATTATTGATATAAGATGTTATATATTGATTTACATTAAAATAGCAAGTTGTAATTAATTTAAGAGTAAAATGCATAGAGGTTGAAATAAACAACAAAATACGACTTTCCGTTTTTTACCTTTGAGTATATAATGAACGAGAATTTTACGGTTTTTCATCAACAGATGTGGCAAAAGAATTAGTCATATGACTATAGTTCAGAATCTAGTATCACATCATACGAGTGGGAAAAACAAAAAATAGTTGGAGCAGAGAAGGTTGGCCTGTTCGGATGGAATCTTTCCTCCTCCAGTTTTTGTATTTACCATTTTTGTAACAGGATTAGAAAAGTAATTTATTCTTTAAAGTTTCCACGGTTCCTCTTTTCTCCAACATCAATTAAAACACAATTAAATAATCCCAGCAATTCATTAGACCTCAGCCGTGATGAATGGGCGATTTCAGGTGGCGAAAACGATGGCAATTGTTACAGCAACACGGAAAATAGTATCAAACGAACATAATTTAGTTTCGGCCATTATGATAAAACGGCGAAAGTTGCCATTCCGTTCGTATAAATTATTGCCTTAAAGTTTGTAAAGGCGCTAAACGCCGCAACGTTTTAGCTAATCCTGTAAAATTCCATATAATATTATTTAGATACTGCCTGATGAGGTGGCGATGAATGAACTTTTGTTTGTACGTATATCACGTTTCAAATATTGTTAAAGAAAATGTTCGAACAATATCGGATTGTCGGTTCCTACCTAAATAAACTTTGTCTTTAAGGTCCCTTATTAATATTTCAAATATGAAATTTTCTTTATACACTTCCTTAGTGCTATAGATAAATTATGCTTTTAGGCTTAACATTATATCCCAATGAGTCCGTCGAAAATTACCACCTGAATAAAACATCTGGAAAATTCCTTTTTAAGACATAATACTGACAATACGGACACAAACAAAAATCACAAAAAGAAACAAGTTTATTGTAATAGTTTTATAAAAATTACCTCAACAAAACAGTCAAATAATATGAGGTTAAACAATTTGAAATGTTTAACGGTATTAATTACCAGAATTATCATTGCAAATTTGGTGTACACCTGCAGCAACCGCAACCATTCAAATCGGCAATGGTAGTTGCCACAGACTCAATGAGGACAGAAGAGATTTCTCATATCACAAACGGATATTTCAAGATAAATTTCTCATTTTTTATGAAGATTTCCGTTCTGTTTTATTAATGGATAGACATTTGTACAATATAAGCTTGCATGTCACATCTTGGTATTGACTGAATTCGGTCACCAACTTTTAGTAATAAGCTTCAAGAAAAATCCCGAGGAATATCGAGTACTCTGGGGTAAGAGTGTGACGTCTGAGGAAAAAGAGTAAGTTATTAGATTCCGAGAAGTACACATTAAACGTTGATACTGTAAACCACCTGATGATGGCAAGAGTATGAAATTCAAGGATTTTACTCAGCCCACGTTCAAAAATTCCTTCGGTTTATTATGCCATCAGAGGTGGACTTGGATTCATCAGTCCGCCATCAGGATGTATGGAAGAACGTTTTCTTCTGCCTCCCAAATCGACATTTGTGCAAGGAACGCTACACGCCGAAGTCCCTGGACAAGGTGAAAGCTATACGGCTTAAAATGGTAAATCTGGAGAACATCTTTAATTTTGTTTTTTGAAAAACCTAAAACCCTTGCAACATTTCGGAGAGAAAAATTCGGATTTTCACGAACGTACAGTGAATTTTATTAGGTTTCGTGGTCCAAATAAATTCTTTTCAATTAATTAAGGTTTTGATTGAGATAAAAAAGTCAGTGTCACGAGCGGGATTCGAACCCACGACCTTCGGCAAGATACGCCGCTGCTCTAACATTTGAGCTCTCATGGGTGGTTAGATGGGAAGTTAGTACCCGATTGGATCGAAGTCACGATAGCTCAAGTGGTAGAGTAGCGGCGTATTTAGCCAAAGATCGTGGGTCCGAATCCCGCTCGTGACACTGACGTTTTTATCTCGACCAATACTTTTCATAAATATATTAAATAATTGAAAAATGTTAATTGGTCAATCGAACTGTAATGGAGTTATTAGCAAGAATGGTGTGAGGGTTCGGCCCCCGAGAAACATGAATACTCTGGAGGAGTGAATTGTCCAAACTTCTATGTTTGTAACGGTTGTTGTGTTAATTTATTGAAATGAATGTAATTTATTAGCGTAAAAAAGTAGTTGCTTATAGCCCCGCCCCGAGGAATATCCAGTATTCGGGGGTGAGTGTGTGACGCCTGTAGAGTAAAATTGAGTTATTAGCGAAAATGGAGTGCGTTTTACCCCGCTCCGAGGAATATCGAGTATTTTGGGGTGAGTGTGTGACGGTTTGAGAGCGAAAGTAAATTATTAGAGAGAATGGAGAAGGTTCAACTAGAGATGGGCAAAAGAAACGAGAACCTATTCGAAGAATCGTCCACTCAATTGATTCACTCAAGTGAGTTGCGGTTCAGTTCAGGAAACTGTTGAGGTTGGATTACGTCACGATTCCCAACTCCCCGGTTTGATTCTTCGATTCTTTGGACTCTTCTGCTCTCCGATTCCTTTGATTCCCACTCCCAGTTTGATTCTTTAATTCATTTGATTCCTCAACTCCCGACCCAAGCCCCATCTTGTTTTCTGGGAAGAAGGAGAAATATTTTACTCACTTTGTCATTACCAAACTCTATGTTCCCAATCCCGAACCTCTCGATCAATCATTAAATTAATAATTAATTTTTTTTAATAAATTATTTATTTTTTCAACTATCATAATGTTATTTACAATATGCAAAATACCGTAGAAGTAATAAATATGTATCAATACAATCAGTAAATTTCCAGATGTGAGGGCATCTCTATGATTTTTTTTGCTGTATAAAATGTGTAGCAATTTAAAAAAAAACTTTATATTTTATAATAAATTCATTTACATAACCACGTAAGTAATTTGTCAATAAATAAAACAATTTTGTCGACGTCTTCCTTCAGTCTAACAATTCCAGATCCAGCCCAGTTCATTAAGAATCAAGTTGTAAAATATAACTTATAATATGCCAACAGAGGTATATTAAGAGATATGTATTTAACGTCAATTAAGAATATTACTTCATAAAAAATTTTCATTATTATTACTATCACCATTGCTTTTCTCTCTGAAAATACATTGATTTGTTACATTTTATATACTTAATATTCATATTGTATTACATTTTTCTTGTTGCAGATGACAACTAGAATTGAAAAATAATTTAAATTATGGTGAAAAGTTTGAATGAAGGGAGGAACCAATACCTAAAAAGTTCTTGTGACCGGAGTGGGAGGAGGGAATCGAAGAATCGGAAATAATAGAATCGACTCACCCCAGGTATTGAATTGTAGGGAATCGATGCACTTAAAAGAATCGTTCTTCCCATCACTAGGTTCAACCACGCTCAGAGGGATATCGAGTAATACAGGGGGGGAGTGAATATGACCAGACATCTATGTTTTTGGTAATGAATATGTGTGCGTGTGTTTGTTCTATTCTTTATTTGACGACCTGAGGTACAAACAAGCGGCTAGCATTTTAAGATATCGACGTAGCACGCATTTAAAAGCAGAGAGTCCTTAACCAGATCGAGACCTTTAAATAGCTGCAGTTAAAAACAAAATACGCGCGAAAGAACAAAAAAAGAAGGAATTCAGGCAGAGGGACGGCGACGACCTCAGCTGTTTGTCGGAGAATCTCCCACTGCTTATAAAATATATATAAAGAAAATCAACAATTCTTATTCAAAATGATTAATTTTATTTTTATATACTAGAAAATTATTTACATTTATTCCTAAAATTCAATTGTATTCATAATTTCAATTAATTAAGGATTTTAGATGAGATAAAAAAGTCAATGGCACGAGCGGGACTCGAACCCCCTAAGATCGTGGGGATAAAAATAGAAACAGAGTATGCAAACGGCCATAAGCCGTTTAAGGAAGTTTGCTGTATCCCTGTTCAATTTACATATAAAATAAAATTTAAAAACACGCTTAAACGTTAACATTGCGGCTCATATATGGATTATTGCAATTCAATATTAAGTGCCTACAACGTGTGATTGCCTTTAATTGTAAAATATAAAAATGTAAATAATTTTCCATTAATTAATCTTTAAGTAAGGTATTGGTTGAGATAAAAAATCTGTGTCACGAGCGAGATTCGAACACACGACCTTTGGCTTGATACACCGCTGCTCTAACACTTGAGCTATCGTGACTTCGATCCACTCGGACACCAACTTCCCATCTCAACCCCACCTTTTGAGTTTTCCGTCCTTTTTGCCATTTTTCAAATGTCGTGTAATTGGATTCCGAGTGGATCGAGGTCAGGATAGCTCAAGTGGTAGAGCAGCGGCGTATCTAGCCGAAGTTCGTGGGTTCGAATCCCGCTCGTGCCATTGACTTTTTTTATCTCAACTAAAATACCTTAATTAATTGTAATTCGTAGAAACGTTTATTGCCATGTATACATTATTTGCCTTTTGAACTTGTAAATACTTTCTCCTTCTCTCCCTCATTCGCTTCTGTTGTTCGCCCTTTATCCACTTTGTCCCTCACAGTCCCATCTCACTTTCTTATTATCTCCCGCTCGCGCTCTATCTGTCTCTCTCTTACCCCCTCTTACCCTCTTCCTCTTTTCTTCTCCCTTCTGTATTTTTATCGACTTTCTGTTTTACTGTTGGGAAGATGGGACAATTTAAGCTCGTATATTGAGACTAAGCTTTGCTTAATTACTGTCGTCAATTAGCGTTCACGCTTTAAGATTCCTACCAACTTTCCTATATCAAATATCAATAAATTTCTTGATTTTACTCTAAAAATAGTTTAGTATTATTTTTAAAGTCAGTGTCTTATATATATAATTAATAGACTCTAATTAATAATAAATTATCTGCTCCTATATTTCTCTCTCTGTCTCTCTCCTCTATTTCCCTGACTCACTATTCCTCATTGTTTCTTTTCATTCCAATTCTCCAGTATCATCGCGCGAAACTAGAAAATTTCTAATTACACGAAGTGCGATTGAATTTAAAGGTTCCGGAGAACAATTTTCGACTATAATTGCCATGGTCACACGTGAACGGCAATTACAAGGAAAGATAATCCAAGCAATTTCCTTGTACTAATTAATTAATAAACGCTATTTTCATAATGGTTTTGTTTTTAAAGATCGTTCTTTTGGGAACATTAATAGAATGTATGTACATCTCACATTTTAACAATACCTTTTTTTCGAATTTATATCTAGGATAGTTATTTAGGACATGAACATTTGTGTCCTTTGTAAGCCAGATCTAGTTGTTTTATGTTAAAATTGTATTTTATCAACTTAAAATTTCATGATGCAATTTCAGTTCACAACTTCATTCAGTTCATAGAATTTATCAATTTTATATTTGGAACATGTTCAAGATTGGCAAAGAGGAAATTATAATCCTGCATAAATACAATTCGTTTCCTCGGTACTATCACTTTATTTCAAAGAAATTATGAAGGAATATGATATCAAGCGTTCTTCTGGAAGCCTTTGATATATTATTTTAAATTAACAAATTTAACCCAGTTAGAAAGTAAATACTCAGTCCTTTCGTCGAGCTTTTGAAAATATATGCCATTCATCTGGCCTTAAACCTCATTTTTCAATTCAAAATTCGTCTCACAGTAATTTGTCAAGATACTCAAGATGTAAAACATGTTGGTTAGGCCATGTGGTGGGATTAGGTCGGCCCTTAAAGCCAAACAAACGACTAAACATAAAAAGCTCTCAATGATAAAGAGGCTCACGTGCATCATAGGAGCTGTAAGAACATGTAGCTAGTATGAAGAAAATACTAAGATTAACAGTTAAAAAGAAAAATACAACTATGCTTAACGAAAGAAAAATACGGATTAAAATTTAAATGGAATGACAAGATTAATAAAAGAATATCCGATACTCATCTTTTTTTTATGAAACCAAATTTTCCGACCGAAAAGGAACCTTACGGGCAAGATACGAACAATTTGTTAGTGCATATGTCTATGGATTCTAGGTTGCAACTAGACACAGGAGCAAAAACAATTATGGTTAAAAAGCAATCTCTTAAATTCTAAGGTCATGTTCCCCAAAATCGCCCATGCAATTGAGACATGTACTCATTTCAATGTGAGCAGAGAATGTACAAATAAAAACATGCATATTGACAGCAGTAATCATCAGCGTCCATCAGAACAGGAACTGGCATACCATTAGTCCTGGTTAGATGGTTCTGAATTGCAAGACCAAAGTAAATAATATACTGAGCATTGGCTCTCTGCTGATTCTCAACACAGGAAAGGAGAATAAGACGCACTTGCAAGAAAAGGTATTTGCTCACTGATTACAGAACATGAACCTTCTTTCTGTGAGATCAGGCATAAACGAATCATCTGTTTGCGAGGTTTGTCAACACCTGAATGAATTAACAGTATGGTTCACAAAGTAGAGAACGAAGATAAACCTAACGAAAAATGTACAGATAAATTTTGCTTTTCGTAAATATTTCTGTCCTGCAGTGAGTAGAAATGGAACCCTAATGACTACCACCGACCTTGTGCGTTATTTTGAACTTTTCATGGATAAACGACTGACTTGGAATCTACACACAAGCCTGAAAAGTCAACAAACAAACCGACGTTATAAATTATTAAAAAGACTACTTGACTTACAATTAAAATTAAACATTGCAAACAAACTTTTAATTTACAAGACAATGATAAGACCTCTCTGAGCGTACGGTTGTTAAGTGTGGGACTCAATCAAGCATTCCAATTCCCAACGTTTCCAATCAATCCAATTTAAAAGCCTCCGTCAAAATATAAATGCTCCTTTTTACGTTTCAAAGTACACTATTCAAACAATCTACACATCCCGTTTGTACTTGAACTCATCAAATTTCTCTATGATACATTTCATCAATCACTGAACACACGCACAGTAATCTATTAGTACGACATTTATAGCTTCCAACCTACCTGAAATCCTCCAAGATGATTGAAGCGAAAGTGGTCCCGTGAATTTCTCATTAATACGTGGACACACTTACCCGATGCTACGATATGCGACGCTACCCGATGATCCGACGCAAATCCAAAGCAATTTTCTTTAGGGTTATATTACCCCCGTACACATCTGCCCGATGCCACGCAACGCTACCCTACTCTACGCTCTGCGACCCCCACTGTCCAGATTTTTGTCGGGTAGCATCGAGTACAGTCGAAGACAAAAGAACCGGACACTCGTATTTTTTTTTCAAACTATATGTATTATTGTCGTTATATTAATTACAACATAATTATTTCAATATAAACCAAATTAAGCAAGATCAAAAAATTCATTAGTTTTATTTTAAAAAATTAATTTTAATGATTTGGCAAAAAACTGATCAAAACATCGGAACATTATTTATTGATAGAATGAATTTAACTAACAATTTATTTCATGAATTTGCTCATAAAATGTAACTAAAATTTATTACACCATTTTGCTCATAAAAAATAACTAACAATTTATTTTATGGATTTGCTCATAAAATTTAACTAACAATTTATTACATGGATTTGCTCATAAAATTTAACTAAAATGTATTACACTATTTTGCTCATAAAATTTAACTAAAATGTATTACACTATTTTGCTCATAAAATTTAACTAACATTTTATTACATGGATTTGCTCATAAAATTTAACTAAAATGTATTACACTATTTTGCTCATAAAATTTAACTAACAATTTATTACATGGATTTGCTCATAAAATATAACTAACAATTTATTACACGATTTTGCTCATAAAAAATAACTAACAATTTATTTTATGGATTTACTCATAAAATTTAACTAACAATTTATTACATGGTTTTGTTCAAAAATGCATGTGTTTTTATAAGAATTATTTAATTATCATGGTTAGACAGAAAATTTATTGAAATACCGGAATAACTTTATTTAAAACAATTAAATTTAACTAACAATATATTGCATGGTTGTGCTCATAAAATTTAACTAACAATTTAGTGCTAGGTTTTCCTTAAAATAGTGCATTAAGAACAAAATAAAAAACAAAAAAAAAGGCGTTGCTATTGTGATTCTGATTATTGTGATGCACGCTGTGTGACTACGTGGAGTGCGTTTGACGTCGCATATATGTGCATACCCTACCAAAACGAGAAAAGGCGTCGGATAGCGTTGCATCGGATAAGGGTGTTCCCCGCTTAAGTGAAGTCTGAGCGATATCAGTGTGAAGGAGTGATGCCACGGTGTCAACTTCTCCTACAAGAGACTCAAATTACATGAGAGAACTATATTTGTACTTGTAAATATCAAATAAATGTAATAAAAAAAGCGAGGTTTGTAAGTAAAGAAATAACAGAATGCATCAAAATAAGAAACATTAAAGGTAAACCGATTTGTTGACGGGTTACTGCCAACCCAATCGTTATCTCAGAAAAGTTGGCGTCATCCTGTTTTTTTTAAATCATAGGAAACCCCTTTAAAATCATTTTTGGAATGTTAACCAATACTTTAAAGTCAAAATTATTATTTTCTTTACAATTATTTACAATTAATTAAGGTTTTTAGTTGAGATGAAAAATGGCAGCAGCAGCGGCGTATCTAGCCGAAGATTGTGGGTTCGAATCCCGCTCGTGCCATTAACTTTTTTTCATCTCAACTAAAAACTTTAATTAATTGTAATGTATTAATTGGTCAAGTGGACCGCGAAATTAGTGAACTTTACAATTATGTTCAGCAGTGTTATAAAAGTCGGAAATACAGATCTGGACATTTAATCACGATCAATACGAATTTCCGCTTTCCGTGGCGACAAAAGATGTAAACCCGTGAATAAATTACTTAACAATCCCCTCAATAGTTATTTTAAGAAGTCTAGTCTTTTTTAAAATAGTTAACCCCTGATTTCAGAAATGTCAAGAACAAATCTTCGGAAAAAGGGTCAAACAAGCTGCTTGTTTATTGACCAAGGTTAATTAATGCAAAAAAGGTTAGCAAATAAAAAAATTTAATGAAGGGAAATTAAGAAGTCGGAAAAGAAGCGTGGGCGGAATTATAAAGAGATGGAGGTAAAAGAAAGTGTGCGATGCTTATCAGAAAGGGTGGTTAATCGCCCCATTTTCCCAGTTTGCCGCCTCCGACTCGTTCCAGCTCTAATTGAGGACAATTCAACTCACTAATATTTGTCCTTGCGTCTACCGGCTAATTTTTCATACCTTGTTTTTTCCGGTGTCTCTGCCCTTGTTTTATCGGAGAACACCAAGTCTTGGTGAAAGTTCGGAGAAAAATTAAGCTTTCCTTACAATATTTTCCTTTTTTCAATAATGTTTTCAAACTTTATAGCTAATTCAAATTTATAGCGAGATTTAAAAAAAATAATAATCACAGTTGGTTTTTATTTGAGAGAGTTGAACGTATAAAAATAGAAACAGAATATGCAAACAATGACCAAAAGCCGTTTGAGGAAGTTTGCGGTATCCCTGTTCAATTTACATATAAAATAAAATTTAAAAACACGCTTAAACGTTAACATTGCGGCTCATATATGGATTATTACAATTCGACATGAAGTACCTACAACGTGTGATTGCCTTTAATTGTAAAATTTAAAATTGAAATAATTTTCCATTAATTAATCTTTAAGTAAGGTATTGGCTGAGATAAAAAAGATACGCCGCTGCTCTACCACTTGAGCTATCGTGACTTCGAACCACTAGGACACCAACTTCCCAGCTCAACCCCACATTTTTGAATTTTACCCTCCTTTTTGCCATTTTTCATTAATTTCAAAATTCAGAATTTTTCGACTTTTTTATCTCAACTAAAAACCTTAATTAATTGAATGATATTAATTGGTCAAGCGGACCACGAAAACTAATGAATTTAATTAAATTCTATATAAAGTTCGCGAATTCGAAAACAACTTCATCAACTATAACCATTTCAACCCCACATTTTTGAATTTTCACTCCTTTTTACCATTTTCACTTATTACATAACATTTATTACTTACTTTACATTTTCACTACTAATTACTTAAAGAATAATTAATTGAAAAGAATGTATTTGGTCAATCGGAACCTAATCGATTTAATAAGCAAAATGAAGTATATCTTCACGAAAGCTCTCGATGGTCATTTCATTTGTAGCCAAGAATCGAAAAGATTACACGGCATTTGAAAAATGGCAGTATGGAGGAAAAATTTAAAAAGGTGGGCTTGAGATGGGAAGTTGGTGTCCGAGTGGTTCAAAGTCACTATAGCTGAAGAGGTAGAACAGCGTCGTATTTAGCCAAAGGTCGTGGGTTCGATTCCCGTTCGTAACACTATTTACCTCACCCAATACCTTGCTTAAAAATTACTAATTGAAAAGAATAGTTTGTCAATCGGACCACGAAACCTAATGAATGTAAATAATGTTATAAGTTAGTTTATGATATTCTCGCTCCAATGAGTCATAATACTCTAATCCCTGAACTGCATGGCTTAGTATAAGGCAAATCGACCCTAACTAATTTATTTATTTTCCAAAATTATATATTAAAAGTGTTCGAATTTGGTAAACAACTGGATGTTATTTACACTTATATATCAAAGGCGTTTGATTGTGTAAATATCCCTTAAAAACTGTTGGCTTTTCGGATCCTTCTTAAATTGGTTAACAAGCGTTCTATTAATAGGCAATACTATATTAAATTAAATTCAGCTTAATCCTCTTATTTTAAGTCGACCTCAAGAGTGCCGCAGGGTTCTTGTATTAAACCTCTTCACCATTGTTTCTATAATATAATATCAGTTTTGATGACGCCAATTGCTACAATTAAACATTGATAAGCTAATTTCATAGTGCAATGATAATTCTCTTAAAATGAACATTGCGAAATGCGATGTAATGAATAGGGCAATAAAACGATTTAGTACAAAATTGAGTATAGGTTTTATTAATAGAAATGCAATTTACTAACATTGCATAAATATTGTAACATTGCAAATAAAAATCTTTTTTGCTTTCTCTCTAGTTCACAACGTGAATATGCTTTCATTATTTCGCCTCCTTATTATGAATAGCACTCTGATAGAATTGAGAAAGTTCAAAATTCAAAATAAGTTGTGTAGACTCATTCCATATAGGTTGAAAATTAAATATGATGATATCAATATAAATATCTTCCGATGCAATTTACCTTCCCTTTCGAATAGAAGTTAGCTTTTAGACATATTGTTTTTGTATAAAGTCATACTGATTGTGAACAAATTTTACATTTAATTAATTTTAATTATCCCTTCTATTCCACACGCTGTAACACTAGATTTCAAACAACGTTCCAACACACAACTACTTAAAAATACTAATGTAGCCAGAATTATGAGACTTAGGAGATATCAGATGAGATTGGCTTTTTTTTAAAGATTTATTAAAAAACCATAATTTTTAAGATATTTCTTGGGTTTCTTTTCAGGAACTGGATAACCAACAAACTCATTTTCTTTTTATTGATTTCTATTTCGGGGGCATCAGCCTTCCCTCATCAGTCTTGTTTTATTTTTGGAAATTTTTGGGTCCGCTTGACCAATTAATATTTTTCAATTAATTAAGGTTTTTAGTTGAGATAAAACAGTCAATGGCACGAGCGGGATTCGAACCCACGATCTTCGGCTAGATACGCCGCTACTCTACCACTTGAGCTCTCGTGACTTCGATCCACTCGGACACTAACTTCCCATCTCAACCCCACCTTTTTGAATTTGAAAAATCAAGTGGTAGAGTAGCAGCGTATCTAGCCGACGGTCGTGGGTTCGAATCCCGCTCGTGACACTGACTTTTACATGTAAAATTACGTTATATTCTAAGATAATATTGATAATTGTTTATTACTTGTTGTATATTTAATTATTACTTCTGTGTATTTTTATTCATTTGTCCTTCTTTCTTATTTTATACCTACAAATATGTACACAAATTTTTATATTTATTTCAATGTTTATATTTAGTTAAAATTAAAATTAGAATATATTATAGAATAACATTAAGACTGCATTTCTACTACTTTTGTAAATGTGGATCTAGTTTTATTTTTGCATTATTTTTGTTATGTTTGATTTATAAATATTCGAATATTTGTTTTATTTTTGTTATTATTTATAACAAGATTTATGTTTGTATTTAATAAGTATTATTTGCCTGTCTATGTGAAAATAATTAAATAAATATGTCCGAGGACCGAGACAAATTGTGCTTGCCGAAATGTGAATTAAAATTTCACTGTAATACGCATCTTAGGACACACAAGATTTTACGAAAACCAAAAAAAGTTAGGAAACGAAAATGAGCAAGAAAGATTGTGATTTTTTGTATTTAAGATCCATTTTTCTTCAAACGGTTATATATAAATACCTAATAAATATTACAAACAGCAAGACAATATTTTCTTATTACTGAAATATCTGTTATATTAGAAAAAAATGAAAGAAAATAAATTGTCATCAATCTAATAAAAGAAAAGAAGTATTGATTTCATAAAAGCTTAGGAAATTGTTATTTCATGAGGCCTGTACTGAATGGAGTTTCTTTACTTTTTTAGTACGTAAAAATATTTCCTTATTTTGAATTTAAAATAAGGAAGAAAAGCAGTTTTCAATGAGTTTTATTCTGGAGCTCTTCACGTTACCCGTTGGGTGTCTAAGGGACTTAACAATATGCTGTATTTCAATTAATTTTATAATTTTCTATTATCCCTATAAATTACTTTTGTGAATGACTGTATGTAAAATTAAAGAAAAATTCTTTTTTCATTTGTTCTTCAAAGATGTCCTTACTCCTGCATAATATCAATATTTCACAGTTTCTTTTGACGATCTTTTGCCCAAAACGGTCTACCTCTTTAGTCTGTGTCTCAAAGGGTATTTTAATTGTGTATGTTTGACTCAGTGACAACGGAAAAGTTTCGGTAGAGTTTGTCGTTTGATCATGGGCCAGTTCTGACCAGGCATCCGTTTTAGTGACCCGTCTCCAACGATAAATCCCACGCCTGTAAAATCTGGCTCGACAATTTCATCTTTCCGCTTCACGTTTCATTAACTTGACGATCAAAAGGTGTGTTATTTTAAAACCGTACAAATGGAAAACCACTTGGAAATCCTAATAAATAATATATAAAATAAATTTCGTTGTTAGTATAAAATTATAATTTTTTTTTAAACTTCTCCACCTCTTGGTCAACGCTCAGAATCATTAGCCACACAAGTGGTTCTGACATGGAATTTTAATTAAGAATAATTTGTAAAATGTAATTTAAAGTGGTTTGTCTCCTGGTCCGTGACGGCAAGTTAGTTGAACATTAAGCTTTTCTGTACGTCATTTATTACTTTACTTTTACCTCCAAATCATTGTGTACGAAAATGAATTTGAATAATTATTTAATTTTGAATGCAGTAAGAATTTAATTATTTTTAAACAAATCTTTTTCTACAGATTTAAGCCTGAAAGGCCCAAATTTACTGTCAGGTCAATCTAACAGCAGTAGAACAACATTAAAATAATGTGTAAAAAAAATACAAAAAAGCAGTTTTGAATCGATAGAAATCGATTCAATTATCGATTTGGTATGACAATAGGAATATAAAAACAATGAATAAATATATTTGTTTACCGAGAGCCTGGGTACAGATTGCATTCACCCGTTGTTCGCTTGCTGAGAGAACGAAGGGTTGAAAAAATTAAGGCAATATCTCAAGGGTAAAATACACCAGCTTGTCAGGCATGGATTATAGGAAACTGGTTCGTTTTAAAAGAATACTTTCTTCTCAACACCGGTAAATCAAATCGTTATAAAATGGCAAACAAAAATTTAGATTATTTTAATATAATCTGAACCAAAAAGTAAATAGAAACAATGTATAAAAGTTGTTTTAAGGCCTTAAATACAGTTTAAATCACAGAATATGTATTATTATTCCTTTTACTTTATTGCTTTTCCTTCTTAAGGCAACAACCTAAACTACAAAATTCATTTCCAAATAGAAAAAAAAATTTATATATTTTATTACGTGTCGTGGTCCACTTGACCAATTAATATCTTTCAATTAATTAAGGTTTTTAGTTGAGATAAAAAAAGTCAGTGTCACAAGCGGTATTCGAACCCACGACCTTCGGCTAAATACTACGCTACTCTACTACTTAAGCTATCGTGACTTCGATCCCCTCTGACACAACTTCCCATCTCAACCCCACCTTTTGAATTTTCCCTCCTTTTTGCCATTTTTCAAACGTCTTGTAATCTATTTGATTCTCGGCGACAAATGAAATGGCCACGGAGAGCTTTAGTGAAGTATACTTCATTTTGCTTATTACATTTTATTAGGTTTCTTGGTCCGCTTGGTCAAATAAATTATTTTTCAATTAATATATTATTATATATTATATATATTAATAATTCAATGTTTATATTCCAGAAAAAGACAAGTTTGTTTAATATGTTCTGTTGTTGCCGAAGTGATGAATTCTTCTCCGAATGTCACTGAACTTAATAATCACTAAAAATTCAGAGGTAAATGTTCTTCAAAATATTTTAGAATTTTTCAATTAATTAAGGTTTTGGTTGAGATAAAAAAGTCAGTGTCACAAGTGGTATTCGAACGCACGACCTTCGGCTAAATACGCCGCTACTCTACCACTTGAGCTATCGTGAGTTTGGTCGTGTCGATAGCTCAATTGGTAGATTAGCGGCGTATTTAGCCGAAGGTCGTGCGTTCGAATACCGCTTGTGACACTGACTTTTTTATCTCGACCAAAACCTTAATTAATTGAAAAATTCTAAAATATTTTGAAGAACATTTACCTCTGAATTTTTAGTGATTATTAAGTTCAGTGACATTCGGAGAAGAATTCATCACTTCGGCAACAACAGAACATATTAAACAAACTTGTCTTTTTCTGGAATATAAACATTTTAGACGGGCTGAAGTTTATAAAGTCTTGCAGGGGTAAGCCTAAGAGCTCGTAAATAGAAGGTTTGAGGGTTTGCAACAACTTAAGTGGTCTAATATTTTACGACATGCCGTTAAGTGACAGTGTGTTAATATTCATTCACATTGTAGCTCGAATTCAGAATAGAGCTGAGTTATTTCTGTTTCAAAAATCTTAGTAGAAGTACTTAATTAAAGAACTGTTAGCTTGTATATAAATCGTCAGGGTTTTAACACTAGAGGAAAATTCTGTTAAAATTTATTAGGTCTGTCATTTGAAAAAAAAAAATATAACGTAAGGAAAAATTCCACTTTACTAAAGAATTTAAAAACATTGTTTTTGTTGTAAAGACACACTTTTAATAAAGTTTTTATCAAATTCTGTCGTTCGGCAGCCCACGCTGCAAGAAAGATTTTGTTGATTTGCCAAGTTGTCGGCTGGAGATACCGTATTGGAAAACCAGCCCCGTTCAAGGACTTCATCATCAATTGACGACGAAGTCCTTAAACCAACTGTTACCAATCGAACTGGTAGAGGACTCTCAGTACAACTGAATAAAAGTTTTCGTGACATTTAATGAACTTTGAAAAACTCAAAGGCATTTTTAGATTTTTGAAGGTTATTAAATTTTCAGAGTATAACGAACCTATATAACTCAGTTTTTTTATATTTTTAATAGAAGCTATGAATAGGTAGGATATTTCTGGGTTAGTAATTCAGAAATTTTAATAGGTTATTAAACTGTAAGGAAGTAAGTTTTTCTCACGGCCACATATCTAAAAACATGGATTTTTTAGGTTATCTATATAGATAATTTGTTTGGTTCCTTGTCAAAAAAGACAGTTTTTACATGTTATCATATTGTAAAAAGAGTATGCTATTCCTTGGATCCCAGTTTAAAACGTATAAAAGTTAGTCTTCATAAGTTATCAATTTGTAAGTTGTTTTAGTTTAACTCTCGTTACCTGTTTAAAAGTTAGAAAACTTTCTTTCTATAAACTAGCAAAATGTTATTCTGACATCAAGATATTTAGAGTATTTAAATTAATACGAATTAGGAAATTAACAAGATTAAGGCTTATTTCGACTTTCTGGTGTGTAGATTAGTTTACTTTCTTACTGTTGTACATTTTTGGAAGCGATAGCATAAATTTGATTATTTACCATGAAAAAATTTACTGTTAAAATTTGAAAGAAAAAAATTTATATATATACAAACTGACAAAATGATATACTCGGCACAGTATGATACAAAAATTCTGTGTGATATACAAAAATTTATTATTTATATAAACTATATCATCAGAAAATGATAATACAAATACAATTTTACAATAATAAATACAATTTTTAAAAAGTAGATTAAAACAACACAAAAGAAATATCAGGTTTACCAAAACATATTAATGACACCAAACTACACTAGATTTTGGAAAGGTTAAAATAATAGAAAAATAAAATAAAAATGAAAAGCTGATATAGTATAGTATAAATAAGTAGTAGTATATAGTATCGGGTTGTCCGGAAAATAATGCAGGATTTTAAGTTTTCATTAAAAAAAATCTATATAAAATATTCTGTTTACGTTTACAGGATTACTCATTTGTATGAATGNTTTTTCATCTCAACTAAAAACCTTAATTAATTGTAAAGTATTAATTGGTCAAGCGGACCACGAAAATAGTGAATTTAGTTTCTATCTTTATTGAGATCATCTTCAGGGCCTTGTGTTGTTCGCATTTCAACAAAAAAGTACTCTCATTGATAGCCGATGCAAGTTTCTTCTCAATGTGGGCGATGTCCTTCAGAATACTTTTTGCTTGGTGTCCATATGTAGTTTAAATTTGTTCATAGAATTCCAGATACTTCGTTCAATAATAATATCGCACATGCGCTAAATTTCGAGCACTGGTAGACTAATGGCTATCAGAATAAATATTTTGCTTCCGCTGAATCGTTCAGTCAGGTACATGTGGTGTTTACCTTCAGCCTTCCGAGGTGACCGAGTGGTATGTATGAAATCAGGGGATTTAGATGAGTTGCTTTTTGTAGACCGTGTTGTAGCAGGTTCAAATTTATGGTAGAGAGAATAGTTTCTCAAAATGAAGTTATTAAGTGAGTGATGCGGATCACCATATTTACGGTCCATACAGCTAGATTGTACAGATTAGCCTTATATAGATCTTAAAGAGCAGATACTGATACGTGGGTATTGGTTTTAGCTGGCGGGCCCCGTTGCATATCTATGAAACCGTTTTAGGTATAAGGATCCTCGACGTCAATTTCGAGTCAAGGGATAACCCTAAATATGTGACAGAATCTATGAACGGAATTCGTGAACTTGCAAGAGTTATAGATGACATGTCATAGTTCCGGCGGTAATTAAAGACAATTATACACGATTTGATGGTAATAATCTTGAAGCTCCCTTCGCTGCTCCATTAGTCTCTCTGAAACCCCCACTTGCAAGAACTACAGAGTCGTCTGCAAATTGCGCTGTCTTAGTATCTGGTGTGTGAGTTATGGGTGAGATCTCGCAGTTCCGTCAGTAATTGAAGACGACTTTATCCGATTTACTGGCATTAATCTTGATTCTACATTTAATGATTCATTAGTCTACAGCGTACACAGGTGCTTGGGCTTTTACTGATTCCTCTTTCTCGGAAGCTCCACTTGCATGAACTTCGGTGTCCTGTGAATTGCGATGTCCTAGTGTCTTCTACGTGAGGATACTCATGCACATAAGCAATGTATATTGATGGGCCCAGAATGCAACCTTGCGTCAAACCAGCCTGGATTTCAAGGAACATGAATTCATCAGAAAGGTGATCGTTGTACAGTCGTTTAATTTGAGTTATGAGATATTATTTTACTTTATATGCAACAGCAACCTCATCCTAGACGCAAACAAACTGCGTTAAAGTACTTTCTGCATTTACAATAAACCCTATAACAAACTTATTTTTGCAAATAAAAAAATATTAAACAGCCATATTTAGTACAAAAAAAACTGTGAATGGATGAAATGTTATTTTCTAATTATTTACATAACATAGACTATTGTTAGAATCCGTTGAAGTATTTCAATTGAAAAGTCTACTTTTATTTTCACTTCTGCCTGAAGGAATTATAGGTAGTGATGTTTTACGGCAAATTTGTCCACATTACCCGATGATTCAACCTTTTGCCACGAACATTAAAAAAGATCAATACACATAATCTTTCGTCTAAGGGTATAAAAGCTTTTTGGTAAAGTGTCTTTACCCTTTCAAAATTTAACATGTGCTAAAAAATCAGTTATATTTCAAATGTTGTGCACTTTTATCTTATCACTTAGGATGTATTATTTTATTTTATATGGGCACGCTATTTTCAAGCAACCTAAACTCAAACAACATTAATTGTTAAATTTACTAATTTCGTGGTCCGCTTGACCAATTAATATATTACAATTAATGAAGGGTTTTAATTGAGATAAAAAAGCCAATGGCACTAGCGGGATTCGAACCCACGATCCTCGGCTAGATACGACGCTGCTCTACCACTTGAGCTATCGTGACCTCGATCTATTTTTATCTATTTTTAGTTTTAAATTTATTTAAACACATATTAACTCTTAATAATAAATACAATATTAAACAGCCATATTTGTTCCAAATATTATTTACAATGATGTCATCATTTGACATATTGTTAAGAGTCAATATTTTATATGCTCAGTCGATTAGAAAGGAAGCACCTAGACGTAGACTTTAACAGAAGCCAACTGTTAACATAATTTATGACTAAAAGAGATAACATGTAGTGATCATTTCACTACCAATTAGTAAAGTAGTGTGGTGTTTAAAATCAAGAGTAACTGTTGATAACAATCTTTCAATTAATTAATCTTCATGTAAGGTTTTTGGTTGAGATAAAAAAGTCAGTGTCACGAGCGGGATTCGAACCCACGACCTTAGGCTAAATAAGCCGCTGCTCTACCAATTGAGCAATTGTGTTGAAGTCAAGAGTTATGTAATATTCAATTTTTTTATTGATTGTTATATAGCTGTAACTGTTCAGCCGTCGCACCCAGCAATTGACAATATTCTTTCTATTGCGATTTGTTCCTTCTGACATAAATCAGTTTATTTTCGATGAACAACGTCCTTAATCACTTTAGAAACACAACAGGAACATCAGATATAAATAAATCATAACCGGC
This sequence comes from Cimex lectularius, assembly GCF_000648675.2. Lineage (NCBI taxonomy): Eukaryota > Metazoa > Arthropoda > Insecta > Hemiptera > Cimicidae > Cimex > Cimex lectularius. Next base: position 269,339 of record NW_019392752.1, on the reverse strand, counting down.
GTTTTCGCCGAGTAGGAAACAATAGACTATATATTTTCTTCCAAGAGCATAATACATAAATCGTTGCCAGGAGTCCCGATAGGGAGGTGAACACGAGGGAATGTATTGTGTATTTCTTGGCAGGGGGCGAGCAAAATTCCTTCTCTCTGACATACACAGCAGAAGCTTGCTCTAAATCAATACATTCCTTATATTATGGAAGAAAGGCCATAACTGCTTTTTGAATTTCAACCGCGTCTGCCCATCCCGCGAAAGGACTGGCGAAACATCTACAGAGGTGGACAGAGAAATTGTTTGTAACATCAAAGCAATTGTTTTTTTCAATTGATAACAACTAGTTTATTTTTCAAAATATCTAATTTACATATACATATAATATTGTATAATTGCTCATATGTGTATGTGAAAATCGAAAATCAACTTGCATTTAAACTTTCAGATTCTCTATCAGTGTTTAAAATTGTTTTTTCTTATCAACATATATAGGTATTTTTCACTCTTTTTGCCAATTTTTATACGAAGTACTATTTTTTCAATAAATAAATAAATGGCACTTATTACAAACTATTATCACAGACAAACTAAATGTAAAAAAAGAAGACTAGTGAAGGTTATTATCAGGTACTATTATTACTGTCCACGTTTGGGACTTGTCATTAAAGGCCTTATTTTGCTTTGAATCAACTTGCATTTACAACTTTCAGATTCTCTATCAGTGTTTAAAATTGTTTTTTCTTATCAACATGTATAGATATTTTTCACCCTATTTGCCAATTTTTATACGAAGTACAATTTTTTCAATAAATAAATAAATGGCACTTATTACAAACTATTATCACAGACAAACTAAACGTAAAAAAAGAAGACTAGTGAAGGTTATTATCAAGTACTATTATATCTGTCCAGAGAAGTATAGATTTAACATGAAAATAGGGAAAAATTTCTTTACCAAGTTAAATTGTAAAAACATGAAAGTTATTATCAGATACTATTATATCTGTCAAGAGATGTATAGATCTAACAATAAAATAGAGAAAAAATTCTTTACCAAGTTAAAATGTAAAAACACCTTTCTAAAAGTTCCAATATGGTGTGCTATATAAAATTCACTGATTATCCTACTACATACTACGCCAACTAAGCAGTACTTGGGAGAAAGAATTATATAACATAATTATGATAGTAAAGGTAAAAATAGACCAGGTACTACTTTGTCAAAACATTGCCATGTAAAAACTCACAAATTCAATTGTGTGAGGTAAAAATCATGACACACGAACCTATCCTTGGTCGTAAACTCATGAAAGAGATAATGTACATTTTGATGAATGTAAATGCATGCAACTTACAATCAGACATCAATGGTTTCAGTTCAATATACAGTGGGGATTTAAACGACCAAATAAATAAATGAAATAAAATAGTCTATGCAAAAAGTAATGTTGTTTATTTGTTTAATTTATATAATTATGTTAGCAGAATAGAGAAATTATAGGTTATAATTTCAATTATTTATTTATTACAAATTTAAAATAAGGCTTTTAATGACAAGTCCCAAACGTAGACATAACAGTACCTGAAAATAGTCCTCCTTTTTTCATGTTGATTTTGTCTGTGATAATAGCTTGTAATAAGTGCCATTTATTTATTTATCTATTTATTTATTCATTTATTTATTTAAAACATTATACTTAGTGTAATAAATGACAAAAATAGTGAAAAAATATCTATACATGTTGATAAAAAAAAATTTTAAACACTGACCGAGAATCTGTAAGTTGTATAAACAAATTGATTTTGGATTTTCACTTACACAGATGAACAATTATAAAATATTATATGTATATGTATCTGTGTAAAGCCCTGAGGAAGGTGGAATAAAACACTGAAAGCTTGGCGTAGTTTCAACACCAGAACGTTCTTCGGACCACATCCGCGATTCTACCAAATATACCATAGTTTTAATCACGGTTTTAGTAAAATTCAAATAAGGAAAAAATAAAAACAATTCAAGAAGAAAGTGCTGAAAAACTTTACCTTCAAAAATATCTTACCACAAAATATCTACCCCGCTTCGCCAAGAAGATGTCAGTTGGGCCAAGTAAGTCGAAGAGAAAACGAATGTTTTTGCCTCTTACCTGACCACAGTTCATCCAACAAGGCAATATCATAGACCATACTTACTCAAAATTGATCGAAGAATACTATTTTGTATCCCACTTCCATTATCCCACCTTTGTAAAGTTTTTTCACCTTGTGACTTCATTTTGCCAAAAAACATCACAAATCAAACGAAGCTCCATGTTTTGATTTAATTCTATTGCTAAATCCTCAACATCTACCCAAAAACACCAATGCATTACATACGAATTTAATTCTATTTTCCGTATATCTTATATTTATGGCGTGGAAACACTCGTATATATATTTGAATGTTTCGTAAATCGTACTGCTTCATATAGGCCAACAAGTCTACAACCCATTTTGGGTAAAATTTTAGAAAAGCTCATATAAATTTTTTTCCAATCCTAAATTCTTAAAACCATCATCTCCGACCATAAATTTGGTTTTGATAATTGCCATTCAACTGTCCATCGTCTGGTAGGCATTATCACCTCCTCTGATGAATTGGGGCAGTACTTTCTGGGGCCTTTATTGACGTAAGCCAAGCTTTTGATCGAGTCTGGCACCCAGGCTTGCTTTCATGCTCAACGGCAATCTTCTCTTCACCTTCTAACTCATACTGCACAGTTATCTCACTGATCGGCGTTTCCGAGTCATTGAATGCCATCACCCCTCAGAATAGTTCCCAATCCATGCTAGCGTTCCTCAGGGTAACGTTCTGGCCACTACCTACACCATATTTATACAATTGAACTTCCGTTGCATCCTCAAATCATCACACTAACATTTGCAGACGATGCAGCGATCCTCTCTAATAATTTCCGGTCAAAACCTTAAACAGCATCTCAAACTACAAGAGTTTTGGCGATAAAAGAAAAAATTAACACAGATAAATCTTCCCACATTAACCTCACTCTCCCTAAAAAGATCTCCCCTCTAGGCTACTTAAAAAAATATTCTCCTCCTAACTGCGGACTAGGTGGTTTACCTCTTGCATGGACTAATGATTGACGTGGCATACTCACACAAAACTGAAACGTCACAAAGTTATGACACGATTCAGGGCTCTCCCATGACTTCTTTATAAAAGTCCTGACTTACCTCTCAAAATAAAAAGCTACTACAACGCCACAGTTAAGCCAATGTGAACCTAGGAAGTGTGGGGATCAACCAACATACGCCGCATCCTAACTGCCCAATCCTTAATCTCACAAATATCCTTGATGCTCCATTTTATGTGTTAACGAAAATACGTGTACAGACTTAAATATTCCATTCGTCCAAATATCTCTAATATCAAAAATGTAGGTAGTTTTGAAAAAAATTAATATTTTAAAAAGCGAGTAATTAAAAACAGTTCTCCAAACGAAGTCTTATGTTCTTAGCTATGTCAGATAGCGCAGCAGCAACAAACCCAAGGCACTGATCCAGTGGATAATTGAAAAAATATAAATTAAAAATGAGTACCTTTTCAAAAGTTACTGTTCAAAAGATTTACGTTATTGTTAACAATACAAAACGTTCTGCATGAATCTATGTAATTCAACGGTTACAAGGGATACTGGTGTTGAGCCAATAACACTAACGAATGCTCGCGGCAGTTAGGATAATTTCTGAAGATAATCCGGAACAATTGTACCCGGGAGGGCAGAGTTTTACGCCTACCCTTCTGCCCGAACCGTCGTAAGCTAAAGGTTTATCCAATTACGGAATTGAAATTAGCCCAGTTGTGAATCGAATAGGGATCGCTCGGGGTATAAAGCAGTCCATCGGAGACCGGGTATTATCTGTAACCACAGACATCCTAAACGATATTTGTTCCTCTCCCCCGTCGACAAGCTGTAATTAATTATCCAGCGAGTAATTACTTTAATACATGACTTCATACATGAGTACGAATTTATAGAGAATATCATCATTTATCAAATAATATAGAAAAAAGAAGTGTGTTGATTGACAAAAAAGAGACAGAGAATGATAAATATGATATATAAAAATACAAATAAACAGCTAAACAAACGAATGGAGGAGACTGCGGTGACTGAGTTCTTAGGGCTCAGACTAGTGTCCCTACCCTACAGGTTCTGGTTTCCAATCCCAGCTTATAATTAAATCCTATTTAAGCTTATCCTATTTTAATTCATGATAATAGAAAAGAAAGTATTATAAAGTTGTTAACTTTTTTTTCCGCGACACCCAACCGGTAAGTAGGGAGTTAAGCCCTCTTCTTTGACAATAATTACTTTCCTTTACTGATGCATGCATGGAGATAAAAAAATGGGTGAATTGAATAAAGAGAGATAGAATGGAATATAGTTAGTTCGATGTATATTAAATATAAGAGATATTCTAAGTGCAACTCAGCAGTGAAAATTCATTTAACAAAGTTTTGAGAGCACTTGGGAAGTCTAGAGACATCTTAATAACGTGTAGAATCGCGTTCATTAGAAAGGAAAAAGAGACTATTTCATTCTATTGTTGTTGCCTCATCTTTGTATTCTACGAATAGACAAAATGCCCTTGGCCATTTTAACAATAAAATATAAATGACAAGTACGGTATTTTAAGCAACTTTCCCACTTGCCCAGAAGTACACCTAGTCACTATGTAAGGATTGAGCTTGAACTTGAGCCCATTACTGTGCAGTTGCTAAAAAAAAAACCATTTAAATTTGTGGGTAAAAGTATTGAGCACGGAAAATGGTTCGCTTCTGAGAAGATCCTTTCATGATGTCTTCCGTAAGGAAAATTCATCAGCATGTAATTTAGAAGTAAATTACAAAGACTGGTTCTATCAATTGCAAATGTTATTGATCGGTGTAGGTTGTAAGAAGATGTTTCTTTGCAACCCTGAATGGTTGCAAAAGAAAAAAGAAAATATTTAGTCGAAGTGGAAAAATATCTCTACTCAACAGACATAGAAAAGGTGTTAAACGCAAAATTTAACCATTTTTATAGAAAAATCAGCTTGTATAACTGTTGAAAGTATTTACAACTAAATTTGTTTAAAAATAAGGAAAGACTACTTATACAACTAGGGCTGTCTAGTGCTAAGGAAATCAAATTGTTTGTAAATGGGTTCAAGTATGTACTTGACACACAATCAACGCTTTCTGGGTGGAAATTGTTTGAAGAGGAGAACTTGAAACATATATTTTTAAATTGTCTAATTTGCCAAACTCAAAGATCCTATTATTTAAAGAAATGCATAGATACTTGTGTGAATAATAACAATTTAGACAAACTTGAGTTCTTGCTAAAATTTGAAGCAAAAAACCAGCCAATTGATATGTTCAATTTCATTTATGAAGCACTTAAATTGAGGGCTTTTATTGCCAATGAATGATTGAAGTTTTATTGTTGCGTCGTGTAATTACTGATTTTAAGCGCCATGTATTTGATGATGTATTTTGACCAGTTCTTACTTGCTATTATTATTATTCAATTAAATAAGGTTTTTAGTTGAGATAAAAAAGTCAATTCGAGATTCGAACCCACGACCTTCGTGAAGTCACGATAGCTCAAATGTTAGAGTAGCGGCGTATCTTGCCGAAGCTCGTGGGTTCAATCCCGCTCGTGACTTTGATTTTTTTATCTCAACTAAAAACCTTAATTAATTGAATGTTATTAATTGGTCAAGCGGACCACGAAAACTAGTGAATTATTATTATTAATTACTTTTGTAAATAGTATCATGTCAAATTTCAGTTGGGAGATATCTTTAATGATGTGTATATCTTTATTTTGCCATTTGGCTCCCCCCCTGTAATAGCTACTGCTGAAATACAGTATTAATCTATCTATCTTATCTATGAGAGATATAAAGATGGAAAAAGAGAGAGTAGATAGATTGGTAGTTAGATAATAAATATAGAGAGAGAAATTGATATTAAGAGAAAGAGAGAAAGTAGGAGAGACACAGACGAGAAAAATAGAGTAAGTATGTGGGAATGAGAGATATAGTAAAAAGTGGAAAAACATTTAAGAAAAAGAGTGACTAAGAACGTAAGAAAGAAATGAAAACAAATATTACAAGGGAAAGAAAAGAAGAAAGCACTGCAGTAGAAAGAGAGAAGGAAAGACAGGGAGATGAAAAAATATAAAGTATGTGAGGATGAGGAAGAAGTGTACATACAACATACACAAAAATTCCTTATGCTTGTAATTCTGAATAAAATATCGGGTTGTCCGGAAAATAATGCAGGATTTTAAGTTTTCATTAAAAAAAATCTATATAAAATATTCTGTTTACGTTTACAGGATTACTCATTTGTATGAATGTCAACACTTATTAATCCTCTTCCAAATGATATTGTTTGTTTACCTCTGTAGCATTCCGCTACTTGGAAATAATTCAGTCATCCTTATAATGTCAAAGCGAGAATTTCGTACGATTTTCTTTTACGAGTTTAAACTCGGCCGAAGCGGAGCCCAAACGGCTAGAAACATTAACCAAGTCTGGGGCGAGGGTTGTGTTAATGAGTGCACTGTGCAAAGGTGGTTTAAAAAATTTCGGGAGGGAGATTTCAGCCTTGAAGATGAAGAAGGTCGTGGAAGGCCTTCCTCTCTTAATGATGATGTTCTGCGATCAGTGGTGGAAGAAAACCCCAAAACAACTGTTCGAGAACTTGCAGAGCAACTCAAAGTCAGTAAAACGACCGTCGCTGACCACCTCAAGGCGATTGGAAAAGTGAAAAAACTCGAAAATTGGGTTCCACACTCATTAAACGATCGCCAAAAAAATCAGCGCTTTGATGTTTGTGCATCACTTCTTTGTCGAAACAAAAATGACCCATTTCTGGCCAGAATTGTTACATGTGACGAAAAGTGGATTCTGGACAGTGGCTCGACAAAGGAGAAGCTCCAATACATTTTCCAAAGCCCCCAACTCATCAAAAAAAGGTAATGGTTACGGTATGGTGGGCTTCATTTGGTTTAATACACTACAGCTTCTTAAATCCTGGCGAAACCATCAATGCTGAATCATACTGTAACCAAATTAATACCATGCATCAGAAATTGGCAGTAATGAAGCCCTCTTTGGTCAATCGGAAAGGGCCCATTTTGTTGCATGACAACGCTCGACCACATGTGTCACGTGTAACGTCACAAAAATTATTGGAGCTTGGCTATGAAACTTTGCCTCACCCACCCTACTCTCCGGACCTCTCGCCTACTGACTACCATTTTTTTAGACACCTGGACCACTACTTACAACACATAATATTCAAAAATCAAACGGAACTGGAAAATGCATTTATTGACTTTATCAATTCTAAAAATTCTGAATTCTACTCAGACGGAATTAATAAGTTACCAACACGTTGGGAGAAATGTATTGAGAGTATGGGAAATTATTTTGATTAAAGAACATTGCTTTGAAGTAACTAGTTTCTTTTTTTTTGTTTAATACCAAAATCCTGCATTATTTTCCGGACAACCCAATAGATAAGTTTCAACGTATAAAATATAAAATAAAGTAAGTAGACAGTGGTGCAACATTTTAGAAATACACATTAAAAAGTGAAGTTAAAATAACATAGAAAGAAAAAATAAATAAATAAAGCAAGATAAATTTTTAAAACAAGTATTACAAATTATAAAAAAAAGAAATAATAAAAATAAACATGATGTAAACTTATGACGACGCATAATGTCAAAGGAAAGACATCGAAATATCAGGGCCAAGTAGTAAATTTTAACCTTTAGTCTTTCACGTAAAACTGGAAGTTAGGTTGTATTTATTAATTGTTAACATATTAGTTTTGGATTGGATGGAATATTGGATTTAGTTTTAATAATAATGTGGGAAGTTTAGGGCTCACAAACAGCTGAGGTCATCGTCGACCCCCTGCGAGTTTTTATTTTTATTTTGTGGCCTTTCATGCATATTTTTCAGCCTGCAGCCATTTTAGCGTCTCGGTCTGTTACCCACTCTCCGTTATATGAAAACAAAGTTGATTTTCTAAAATGGTACGGCAGGTTGTCAACTACTGAATTAAACATACAATACATATATATACATCACCACAAACATAGACATATGTTTTTATATCACATTCACTCCCCCAGAGTACTCTATATTCCTCGAGCCGGGGTTGAACCCACTCCATTCCGGCTAATAAATTACTTTTATTTTCCAGAGGTCACACACTGACCCTAGTACTCGATATTCCGAGTGGATCGAGGTGACTGGCTCAAGTGGTAGAGCAGCGGCGTATCTAGCCGAAGATCTTGGGTTCGAATCCAGCTCGTGCCATTGACTTTTTCATCTCAACTAAAAACCTTAATTAATTGTAATGTATTAATTGGTCAAGCGGACCACGAAATTAGGGAATCTAATAAATTACGTTCATTCCTATAAATTAACACCAAACCCGATACAAACAAGAAGTCTGGTCACATTTACCCCCCCCCCAGAATTTGTTTAGTTTTTAATTTAAAATAGCAAAGAGGTGGAGCGGGGGCAGCACCCAAAATCGATCCATGTAAAAGAATAAAAAATATTTTTATGAAGTTGGGTTTTTTGTTGTCTTCATCTAAGGAACATAAGAAATAATAAGATTAAAAAAAAGTATTCGTAATCTAAAACTAAGCTGCTTGTCTAGAAAATCTAAACAAATTTATTTCTATGTATTGCTGTGAGAAAAGCTCAGGAAAATGTAATTCATCATATTTTTAAGGATGTATGAAAATGTGGATTTATGTATGATTTTTATCCTTCAAACTTACTTTTCTAAAATCGATATACGGTTTAACAAACGGTAGCTGTGGGATTCGAAAAAATACAAGGATGAAATGACTATTCATCTTTTATACTCCGTCAGCATAACTGGCGCTTTTTCAATTTTTTTTAAGCATCATAACAGGTATAAGCTCATAAAGAGACCTGTTTATTGAAGGAACTAAAAGACAGATATGCCCCACGGTAATAAGGGAAACCGCCTTTTTAAAAAACCTCTTTAAACCAGGGTGTTAATAAGGTTCGAATTTCCCGTTCCAGATTTCATTACGATAAAACCCCTGGAGCCTTTTCCCGTCGAGAAAACCGACTTTAGAAAATTCAAATCCGCGCTACTGACTTTATGCGAAGCTGCTTAGTCATTGCATTCGAATTTCTAACAAAATGGAATTTTTAGTTATTCAAATGGATCTCACAGGCCGTGCCTTTTACATTACCGATGACGGCATTCAAACCTAGTTATAACGAACAAAAAGTTTTACCGTCCTCATTTGTTTTCCGAGGGGCCTCTCTTGAATAAAAAATCAAGTACAATTTTTGTTTTATCAAGAAATTGAAAATAATTACGAACATTATAAAAAATGGAATCGGAAACTGGGATAACAGTAGCCAATATTAACTATACTGTGTCACGTTCTGTTTAAAAAAGTCAATAAATAGGAAAATAATCTTTCTTCTTAAGGGGATAAAAGATATTTTGTCGTTAGCCTTTTTCGCAAATACAAACCACGGAACAACAAATATTCAGTTACAACGCCAATCATGTCATATTTATAGTATGAAATCTTCTACTTATTTAAGTGAAATAACAGTAGCTAGATACCGTAGAAGTATGCATAAATGTAAATATCTAATTTTATTTCTTCTTCAGTCTGTGGGAATTAATAGGTATGGTGAACCGGCACTGGGTCCGTCAACACTCACGGTATATAAAAATAGGTAGTGATGGTTTAGCAAATTGGACCACGTTCACTGATAATTATTTTTAACCTTCTGTCAAGAACGTACATTTATTTAAGTTTTAGAGGAATTTAAATAATAATTATCCGGAGATCGTGAGATGCGGTCTGGTGTGACGTAGGTTTTAGAAAAACGTTTTCTTTATCGTGCCAACGTTTCAAACTTTATTCAGATCATCTTCAGTGTTGTCCTGCATTTCATTTCTGCAGGCCTTATGTTGTCTGCATTTAAACAAAAAAGTTCTCTGATTGATAGCCGATGCGAGTTTCTTCTCAATATTGGCGATGTCCTTCAGAATACTTTTTGCTTGGAGTCCATATGTAGTTGAAATTTGTTCATAGAATCCCACGTTATTCGTTCTTCTCGTGTGGAAAGTGTGGTGATTAGTGACCGTTAGTCAATGATTATTCGGAGATCGTGAGATGCGGTCGGGTTTGAGGTAGGTTTTAGAAAAACGTTTTCTTTATCGTGCCAACGTTTCTTTCTTTACAATTAATTAAGGTTTTTAGTAGAGATGAAAAAAAAGTTAATGGCACGAGAGGGATTCAATTGTCGTCGAGAATCCAAACCGATTACACGACATTTGAAAAATGGCAAAAGGAGGGAAAACTCATAAGGCGGGGTTGAGATGGGGAGTTGATGTCCGAGTGGATCGAGGTCACGATAGCTTAAGTGGTAGAGCAGCGGCGTATCTAGCCGAAGGTCGTGGGTTCGAATCCCTCTCGTGCCATTAACTTTTTTNTTTCTTTTTTTTTGTTTAATACCAAAATCCTGCATTATTTTCCGGACAACCCAATAATAGGTAGATGGGGACCGCTGTAGACGAGAGGCGTTGGTCTCATAGGCGATGGTGGGTTCGATTCCCACCGTCGCCCTTGGAATTTTAATACCCTCCCTCACCATCACTCCCCGCAAAAAAGACCCTGTTTATTTATATGACGATGTGGTTAATTATGGAAGAGATTAAAAAAATGAAGTTATGAATAAACAGTGAAAACTTTAAAATAAAGTTAAAATAAATATAATCAAAAAATATATTATGCCAATATAGTACTTGTTTCTCGCGGAGTATTACAAAAATGTTAAGAATGTATTGAAAACGGGATAATTTCAACAATTTCATTTCATACCGCCTGAACCCCATTTCGCTGATATTTTCCCCTGAAAAACTAAGTTCGGCGCGAACGCGGAAAATGAGGAGGCATTTAAGAGAAATTCCATTTCAAGGATTCCCTTTTCGCCGTTTCTCTCTTGTAATACGGTTATATCCGCCCTCGGAGTGATTTAAACGAAGCAAAGAGGACTGAGGGAATGTAAATAGACGTTTTTCAGGACGTGACTCGGGACGAGTCAATCGCTAAGTGGCCTTTCCAGAAGTGATTGAATCATTCGAAATTGACGGAAAACATTGTCCTCGGATGGAAAAAGGCATCTACTTTTACAATACACGAAGAATTCTTTTCTCGTGCCTTCCAACATTGAGCAGGTTGAAATGTACGGGAGTTTTGTGCGAGCGTGTGCGCGTGCAAAGTACCCTTGTTGATAAGAATTTAATACTACGTGCATCGTTGAGAACATGTAATTCACAGCACACGTGTAAGTTGCATTTAAACAAATGTTTTCTGTAAGTTTGAACACTCATGGCGAACATGTCCGCGGCACATTTTACACCTTGAAAAATTCTTAGGCTAGCATTTTTAATGATAAACTTTATAAGTACCGAAATGTTTTTTTTCCTAAGTGATAGAGTACAAGTCATATAATAATTATTAATTTTACAATGGTTCATTACAAATTAATCACTTTGCAGTACACATATTTTATAATATTTTATCAGGTAATGGATTTTTAAAATTCTTGTCATCTTCAATATTTGGTTTGTTGTCTGGCAGAAGCCAAGACTAGTAACAAAAAAAATCGCGACGATGGGCAGACCGAATTGATCGAGAAACTACCAGACTACGGTTATCAAAAGACCAATGTTTAAGATAATGCTTTGGAGTCTACGAGATGGGAACCAGTAGTTCGTCTTTTTGATGTTTCAACCACTCCGGTAACCTCGTTGTTTAGGGGTTTAATTAGAGTATGAAACAGTTGACTTGACAATATTTTAAGTGCAGTATGTGTTCCCTAGCTCGTCGGCAAACCAAAAAGTAAGGGTAGGCAGGCCAAAATGATCTGCAGAACTCTTCCAACATAAAACTAAAACTAAGAGTGTTATAAGTTGAATTGGTCAATTTACATTGGTAATTTACATTTTCTACATCTGAAGTTCGACGAGGGCTCGGCATCAAAAATCAGCCCAGGTTCTCCTAAAATAAAGGTTTACGACCGATATTAAACCCATCTTGGGTGATCAAGAATAGCCAACTGTACAAATCTGCATGTACCAAAAACAATCGACTTTATTAACTGTAATTTTAAAGGTTTCAAAAACGTTACCTTTTAAAACGATTCAATCAGTTATTACATTTGAGATAAAACTTTAGGGTCTGTGGAGACGCCTGCAGTTTGGTCGTTTCCGATCACGGCCTGTCAGTGCGTTTCGGCTATTTTGTCATCTTCATTGCTGGAGCTGAGATGAAGCCGAGTCGCGTTTGACAAAACAAAACAGTAACGATATGCAATCCAAATGAAGGATTTGTTACAACTTGTATGGTTCAATTGGTAAAACAGTACCGAACATTCAATAAATTCAAAAGTAAAACTAATATTTTTGGTTCCAACTTCCAAGCTCTGGTTTTTGATTGGACGTTGATGACTCAAAACATGCTTGAAAACATAAGGAGTGGCAAAAGAGAGAGCACGGATTTTATTGAAGACGGCACAAAAGCATTTTGCTTTATCCTTCTATGGAGAAATATTGTAGAAGGACCCTCTAGAGAAGAACAACCAAATATGCAGAAATGTATCTGACATGCCTAAGCAGATCAAAATGATAGTTGATGATCAAAATTCATATTCATTACATGTAGACCGCATTAAGAAATCTCACAACCATTTTCTATTGTGTAGAACTTTATTCTGAAATCAATCGTACGATACATTGTACGTCTTTTTGATATAGCCTTATAGTCCCATACAGTACGACACCTCCTGGCAGTACGATAACTTTAATATCCCTTATTCCACAAGTATTTTATTTTGTATTGATCAGGAAGAATTCCTTCCCAAAAATATATTAAAACTTGCTACATTTTTATCTACGTAACGCGAAGTGTGCTTGGCTATGCCTGATCCATTTTAGCTTGCTTTCTTGCATACTTTACCGAAGAAGATTTTCTAATTAATTATATTTTTCTGTTTGTCATTGTACGGAATCACATGCTATTTGTAGCTGTCATAAGAACATCTTGTGTGTAAAAAATAGGATCGAACCCAAAAATCTCCCGTGGGGTTTACCCCTGGTTTTCCTTCTTTTACTTACGGGCATGAAGCATATACCAAAAATTTTCTCTCTTTCAATATCTCTAATCATCCCTGAACAGTTTTTTCCTCCAGCCAGATACTTCACTGACTGAAGGAATAAAAGAGAATTGTGAGTGTAAGGTGAATGATATCGATAACTCTCTTTTATGCTAGCTAACATATTCCCTGATTGATAAAATTAATCGGTAACTAACGTGGGTGACTTGCTGGAATCAATTGTTGTTTTTAGTTGTCCTAGAGACATGCCGATTCCACGTTATGACAGAATTACTGTATCGATGCAGTTGGTTTCTTTCGGGAGACCAGTATGTAACAAATCGGACGGGACCTTGAACACTCCCTTGAGGTACACTTGATTTTACTTCCTTCACCTACAGGTAATCAACTCCATGATTAACTCTCAATATTGAATTAATACAATATGACGTCAATGGTAATTTCCTCAGTTTGCTTACTAGGGCTTCATGGCATATTTGTCAAAAGACAGACGTTTTCGAAAAACATTGCTATTTCGGTAAACGTAGCCGGGTGTATCTCATATTTAATGCTGATTCACTATTTTTCGTGGTCCGCTTGACCAATCAATATCATTAAATTAATTAAAGTTTTAAGTTGAGATAAAAAAGTCAGTGTCACGAGCGGGATTCGAAAGAGGGAGAATTCAAAAGTTGTGGTTGAGATGGAAAGTTGGTGCCGGGGGGGGGGGATCGAAGTCACGATAGCTCAAGTGGTAGACTAGCGGCGTATCAAGCCGAAGGTCGAGAGTTCGAATCCCGCTCGTGACACTGACTTTTTTATCTCAACTTAAAACTTTAATTAATTTAATGCTGATATTTATTAAATGAAATTCTTAATAACGTAATTTCAAAGTAGATAAGAGAGCACTTAAGATAAATAGATAACCAAACTCATGCATTTTATTTATTTATTTTCCCTGTTGTGAATGTTTGTATATCTTTAACGGTACATTTTAAAAATGCTGATATTTATAAAGTATAATTTTTAACATGTTAGGAAACGACGTTTCTTTAGTTTACTTTATTACGACGATAGTTTTAGTTTTCTAAAAATTTTAAACGTTTTACATAAATAGGTTGTGTTAATTTTGTGTGAAATTAGGATAAAAGAGTGTCATACACCTTGTACATTCTTTTGTAATTTATTTTATTTTATCATTTTTAACATTCTAATTCAAAATTTTAATTGCTTAAATAAACCACAAAATCAAATATGAAATATATCTAAGGCAATTACGAAACTGAATCATTTTATGTTAAATACTGTTTCATTGTCTGTAACAAACAAATTTAAAAAAAAAATAAATCACGTTTTATTATTTATTTTAAAGCTGCAGTAAAGAAGCGTTTTTGATTGAAATATACCACTATTTTGGTAATTAGAAGAACGGAATATGTTTTCAGTACATGATATTTTTACCCAAAGTTGAAAACAGCCCATTTCGACAATTCAGAGAAGTCATAAAGGTAAGAACGTCATCGAGACCATTGATTCTGCCTCAAATATATTGGAGCACAGGAATTTTTGGTACGTAGCACAAATAAGGAAATGAATATCCCTCAATAGTCGTGATTCCGTTTTTCCTCTACAAACAATCCCCTCAAATACTGAGAAGTTAATAAAAATATCTACCATAAAATGTATGGAAGTGTGATATTTGTTTATTTTTGGAACATTTTTCCCAGAAGAAAGTTTGTTCTCAAAATCTGGGGTCGTCCAAAAAAAAATAGAAATAAGTCATCTCTGAAAAACTTAGAATATTAAGGTTTATACTTTAGGGGCTGCTGCAAAGGCGAATGAGGACTAGCTTTTTTTTGTATCGTAAATAAAAAACAGCCTTTTTTCTTATTTTCAGGCCTTTTCTGTCACAGCAGTAAAAATTCCTTTTTTTTATTAATTTCATTATTAATATTATAATAGATGTGTGGTGATTAGGGACCGTTAGTCGATGATTATTCAGAAATCGTGAGATGCGGTCTGGTGTGATGTACGTTTCAGAAAAACATTTTCTTTATCGTGCCAACGTTTCGATCTTTATTGAGATCATCTTCAGGGCCTAGGATTTACAAACATTGTTTAAATTTAACAAATACATGTAGGATGTGGAAAAAAGTGAATTTATACAATGCAAAAAAAATTATTTTTTATATTCAATCAAAGTATTTCTACTCATTCAAAGTGTTTTTTTTTCCTTTTTTTAAATTTTATCCACATCCTACATGTATTTGTTAAATTTAAACAACGTTTGTAAATCCCAGGCCCTGAAGATGATCTCAATAAAGATCGAAACGTTTTCACGATAAAGAAAATGTTTTTCTGAAACCTACATCACACCAGACCGCATCTCACGATTTCTGAATAATTATAATAGATACTTAACCTAGAATTGGGCAACCCCGCAGGAATGGACTATTCCTTAAATTCCGTAATGTCAATGTCAAGTAAAAATCGCAGTCTTTAATTTTAGATTCAAAAGTTTCTGGCTTTCACAATAACTTTTATACAAGGAAAAAGATTTTTATATACAATTAAACGGTAATCGAAAATTACCAAACTGCAGATTCTGAAAATTGTTGATATGAGCAAAAAAATCATTGATTTGAAATATGGTTTTTTTATAAGTATTACCTACGCCGTGAATGTTTTTGAATTTAAAACACGAGAGCATCGTGTTAAACTTAATAGTATCACATATTGTAGAAAAAAAACAATATGTTTCTCACCAATAATACGAAATATGTATATTGATTTAAAAAGAAGAATTGTAACCAACCTAGTCATAAATATTTTTCATCTTACCTAATTTTTTAACTTATTTTGTCAAGCTAGGCCTTCAGACACATGGCAATTGGGTTGGACAACTTCAGCAAATCTTGTCCCCGTTGTTTGTCCCGCAGCCGGCTGGAAAGAAGTTTTCTTTAATACTAAAAAATTACTCGAAATTTTTCCCGTATTGGGCCAAATATTGCCAGGTTATTCGAAACGAGTTTAGTTCCCGGAATCCGAATTCGTCAAATAAGAACCCCCCAGAAAGAAGAAGGGTCCGGGTTTTACTCCAGGCATAAAACCGGAAACACCTTCTCAACCCAAGTTAGTCTCGTAAACGTGAGAGATAATAAATCACAGCTTACCTTGAACTATTACCTCGAAGGTGACTTTAAAAAAAGCTGTGTTTGTTTTATCATTCTAAAATAAACAAGATGCCCAACAAATCTTCAGCATGTTTACTAAATTAAAAACTCATCTTATTTTTTTAACTATCTACCGTTCAATACGATTCATGATAGAAAATCATATCTGAAGACAGGGAATTTGCTTTCCGGTATACTCAACGCTATTAGCGCCTTTAAACTCGAAACATCTCAGAACAGTCTGGCTTAACACGGTCCCGATCAATTCAAATCATTATAAATTGAGAATCAGATATGACTCAACGGCAAGAGGAGGTAGGTGGATTGTTTGTATACAGAGTTTAGACTGCCTCCTTTCAAAATATGAACTAAATGGTCTCATTACCTATTTTTTATATTACCTAGCATCTTATTTAATTTGTCGAATACAAATGGTTAAATTGAGTAACTTCATCTAATTGTATTCATTCTTCTGTAGAAGTAAATGTCTATAAGTTAAAATTATTTTAAAATAATTAAAGATTATAACAATTATAAGTAGAAATGTGTGGTGATTAGTGACTGTTAATCGATATTTATTTACAAATCGTGAGATGCGGTCTGGTGTGATGTAGGTTTCAGAAAAACATTTTCTTTATTGTGCCAACGTTTCGATGAATTTATACAATGGAAAATATATTTTTTATATTCAATCAAAACATTTCTACTCACTCAAAGTTTTTGTCTTCTGTGTAATTGTGTCACTTTGAGTGAGTAGAAATACTTTGATTGAATATATAAAATATATTTTGTATTGTATAAATTCACTTTTCCACATCCAAAATGTAATTGTAATATGTAAACAATGTTTGTAAATCTCAGGCCCTGAAGATGATCTCAATAAAAATCGAAACGTTGGCACGATAAAGAAAATGTTTTTCTGAAACCTACATCACACCAGACCGCATATCTCACGATTTCTAAATAAATAAAATATTAAAAAAATTATATGCAGTTTTAGTTAATGCTTTACTCTAAGGTTTGCTTTTTGTTTTTTAACACCTTCTTTATACTACGGAGTATATAAATTGCCAAAATTGTTTCAACTTTTAAAAAAGTGTGGAAAAGTTTTACTTTACCCAATCCTGAAAGAGCTTATCTATTACTGAATTCAAGAAATTAATTTTTGTTTAGTCTTCTCTAGAAAAATAAAAGACTTTTGATACAATTTTAATATAAAATTATAAAGTTGTTAAAAAGTAAGAAAAGATGAAATCTTAAAATCTGCATTCTGTCGTTGAAAAGGGGTGTTAAACTTGTAATTATTATGCAAATTGACATTACAATTCAGTAGGATTTCAGGGATTGTAGCAGCTTACTTCTTAAGAAAATCCCGCTCACTATTTTTCAACCCTAGACGCGAAAAATCAAACCTCTTGTTCAAAAAAAATGTGCTTGACTCTATTCTTAATACTCTTTAAATTTAGTTTATTTCATTACTTAAACAAAATTTTAGTTTCGTTAAACGTGCTTATTATTTGGTAATAAGTTTGGTTTAGAACGTTGATAACCATTCCGTTTAATTAAGGGTGTATTTAGAAGATAGTTTTGTTGAGCGTAGGGGACATGGAATGTGGAAGTTATCGGGAGGATCGGTAGGAACTTTGAAGGATATTTAACAGAGGAAGTGGTCGTTGCTTTATATGCTTATGGTTATATTCTCATCAAAGACGAAATCCTATGCAAGAAAGGATTTTATACTCTCTCTGTTGCCCTAGACTACTGCCTGAAAGAAAAACTCCAAATGGATAAAAAAAATGCTTTAGATTAGTCGGAACATTTATGTTCTTAAAGTCTCTAGTATTTCTAATAAACAAACCTGAAATTTTTTAAGCTTTATAAATAGCAATAGTTGTTGTTATTCATAGGAGTTGATGTTAAAAGATTTGACATTAATTTAACAGAAATATTAATCTAAAGGCTAAAACTAAAACCTAAACTTAGACTAAGAGGCATGCATCTCCTCAGAAATTGAGGTAAAGAGAATTATATTGATTTAGTTTCCAGCCTAACTTCATTAGACAATTTAACTAAGTTCTAATTACAGTTAGTAAATAATTACAATATACATATTACATTCACTAGTTCGTGGTCCGCTTGACCAATTAATATCTTACAAGTAATTAAGGTTTTTAGTTGAAATAAAAAAGCCAGTGCCACAATTAAGCTATCGTGACCTCGATCCACCTCGATCAAGTGGTAGAGCAGCGGCGTATCTAGCCGAAGGTCGTGGGTTCGAATCCCGCTTGTGGCACTGGCTTTTCTACCTCAACTAAAAACCATAATTAATTGTAAGATACATAATACATTTATGAACCTAATGAAAAATAATAAATATTACTAAAAATACAAATAACAATTAATTGTAACATAGAAAAAGCCATAATAAAAAATATGAGAATAAATGTAGCAAATAGTAATTATATATTTCATAACAATCTAAATATACTGTAGACAGGAAAACCTTAGTTTAAGAGCATCTATGAAAAAGTTGAATATGCCGTTGGCCTTATTTTTTAATCTATTATTATAATTTTATGTAATGTAATTTTTTACGTGTGATTACATTAGAAAGTGCCTTTTTAAGATACACTACCAAAATGCGACCTTTGTAAATTCACAGCTAGCGAGAGCAACTATCTAATATTGCCTTCCTAAAAGTAAATAAATAAAGAAGGTAAATAAAGTCCCAGACCTTAGCTTTCAAAACTTTACACACCTTCCCTAACCATACTTATTGATTACAGGAAGTGCTAAACCGTAGTCTTCAATACTTCATAAGTACTTGGAGCACGGTCCTAACTTCCTTATAAATAGTACGGATAACTGTCAAAACGTCACCTTCATCATTTCATAAGCTTCATCAAACATCACAATGATGAAAGCAAATTGTAAAATGGAACCTTATTTACTTTATAAGCAGTGAAAGCAAATGATTAACTTTTTCTTCATGAGTAACCTAGCCTTCATACTTCGTAAGTAGTGAAGAGAGCAAGTGGGAAAATGCAGTCAACAATACTTCATAACCACAGAAAATAAGTTGCTTTGCTTTCATAGTAAGCAGCTTTCGTAATTCATATGTAGTGATGAGAGCAAGTGTCAAAACCGTATATTTCATACATAATGAGAGCAGCATAAGTAGTAGAGGCAACCGTCAAAACCCTCATAAAAAATTGGAAGTGCTAAAACTTATTCTTAATATTTCATAAGTATTTATTACGACTTTTCTTTAAGTTGTTAAAAATTTAAATTAATACTTTTAAGCAGCTAAATATAGGTTAAAAGATAAGCTTTTGTTTCTATTTATCTATTCCTCTCTATCCTACACCCACAATTTTTACTAATGTTTAAAAAAACATTCCGATTAAATTCAATATGAAACGCTGGCTGTTTTAAACTTTTTACAACTACATTTTTTGATGCAACAAGTAAAATATAAAGAATATAAGGATATCCCAAAATAGACAATGAACCGGGAAGAGTAAATAACGTTCACCCGAATCAATCAGTGTTTCTATCTCAGAATTATTTTACAGCATATTCGTGGGCCTACTACTTTACAGTATTTATGCGATAAATGGAAAAGTAAGGGAAAATGTTTAAGCTGCTTTCAAAGAACACGGTCTTTTAGAAGACGATGAAAATTAGAGAAAATACCCTTACAGATGCCGTGATATTTCAATCGGGTTTTCAACTGAGAGAATTATTTGTATTCCCTATTAAACTATGTTTCGTGATAGGGTTTAAGGACAAACGTATAAATATGTGGAGCGTAGATACGTAGAATGTTTCTTTCTCACACCGACAATATATGTCGGTGACAAAATAATTAGAGTTTTTGTACAAATAACAAATTTGTAATTAATTATTCAAATTTTCATACTACTGCTAGTTAGTAAATATTTATGATTAGTTAACAACAAAGGCTAAAAATGGCAAAATTTGAGTCCCTTCTCGACTTCGTGCAGATGGACGTTGATTGACTTTCAAAAACAATAATAAAAAGTGTTATTTCCCGGAAAATTAACGAGGCACAATTTCAGTTGTGATAAGATATACTGCAAATTGGATTATAAAAGAAATGTCGACGGTGGATACACTAAAGGGTTTGAAGGATAGGAAGAAAAACTTTCCTAAGCGTATTTCTCATAACGACTTCCTTTCTGAGTTGTCGCGATCTTTTTTATTAAAATATTTAATATAAAAAGTGCTCTTGGTGTGACTGTTGGATATTCATTAAAATGGATTGCCTTAGAAGGCAAAAAATTTAAAGTAAAAAGTTGGCGATTTTGACCTTTTTCACTGTTTAAGAAAGCGACAGCGAGTTGTTTTAAAGACTAATTATGTTCCAGGCGATGCAGAATGTTGTTGATCGCAAGTATCTCAACCAGTGTATCAATACATGCTGACGACCAAGTTCCTCGTACCCAACTTGAGGTGAGCTAATGTGTTCTCAATTCTAAGTCAAAGTTATTATGACTTCATTCTGGTTTTTAACCGACACGATTTATTTAATTAAAACTAACTACTTTTTAATCTATTAGGCAATATAGAGAAATAATTGGTTTAATTTTAATGTGCTTTTTTTGTAATCTATGCAAACACGAATTGATTATAGAATAGTCTGTTGCTGTTTTAATTTACGAAACAGATAGTTCACACAAAATTGTGAAATAAATAAAACGAAATTCCTGTTTGAAGTAAACAATGTTATTGATTTTAATCAAACAGTCCTTTCTTTTACTTATTATTCCACAATGCGAATAATTTTGAAATTTGCAAATCATTCTAGAATGGACACATCATATTCGATTTATGTAATAAACTTGGAACTACCAATTGTAAATAAACGTACACATATGTTAATCATTTAAAATTACAATTAAAATTTTCAGAGTATTGATGACGGCGATTTTTCGAAGCTTCGATATTGAAATAAGTTATAATTAATTAAGGCTTTTAGTTGAGATAAAAAAGTCAATGGCACGAGCGGGATTCGAACCACGATCTAAGACTAGATACGCCGCTGCTCTACCACTTGAGCTATCGTGACCTCGATCCACTCGGACACTAACTTCCCATCTCAACCCCACCTTTTGAATTTTCCCTCCTTTTNCATGTGATATATATATATATATATATATATATATATATATATATGTATACTTATTTAAAATAATATTAAAACAATCACTGATCAAATCTGCACCTCTATTCCTACAAATATCGCAATTGGCCATCATTTAATCATTTATTATTATTGAATAATATTAAACTGACGCCAGTAAAAAAAACTATTGCTGTAGATAGTATTTTGTAGAGACGGCAAATGTTGATTTTTAACTTATTGTTCAAGGGACTTTCCTCCTGTCTGATATTGACATATTGATATCAGCCTTTTTTCCTCCTTCGGTTTGTTTTGATCCAATTCCCAGTGTTTCGAGATCCTTTTCTAGATATGTCGGCTGCAACCTGGCCTTTTTCCCTTAGATAATGGATTGTTGAACGCCCCCCCTTTTTTTAAACAGTACTTGCTCTTTGTACAACAATAACAATATCAAAAAAATTATAACAACCACGATAGTTATTGCACAATGACACACTAGTTTCTAAGAACGACCAATGTACTAACAAACTAAAAATTTATGATTTATTATTTTTTTAGTTAAAAATTTAAATGAGTTTTTATTGTCGATTGACATATAGAATGTAAATGCGTACTGCATGTTAAAGTCGTACAATTTACAGTTAACACATTTTAGTGGATTATATAAACAATTCCCACGATTGAAGGTATTCAACGTCTTTCATATTGAACTAGTTATAATTTTATATTAAATACCAATCGTCTGATTTATTGAACAATTTGAAAGAAAAAAAAATCAATTCCTTCCTCTAGATTTAGATGTTATCAATGTTATTAATTTATTACGGTAAGCAAATTTTCCTAATGTTGAAGCCTATAATTGTAAGCATAATGAAACTACGATTGAACATTGAGGAAGATCAAACATCAATTCAGTTTTCTAATAATCTGTGTGAGGGCATTCTATGATGGGTTATATTATTGTTTGTTATTCATATTAATAGCCTGGCCTAGGAAGTACGAAAAGTTGTAAGCACATAAAACATGAAAATACATAATAAATTACATTAACGAACATATGAGGAATATACGTTCAATCGCAGAATCACGACCAGATAAATCTTCTCAAAAAGTATTTGTAAGGCAGATTTATACAGTTCGATAATAATTAATATAAATTATAATATAATTAAGTATATTATTGTCTTTTGTTCTTTATCAACAGTGACTGAAAATTTAGATCGTAGCTTTATAGTAATTTAGATAGTTTTAGGTTCGTTTTTACTATAAATACCTCCGTTTTTTGTTCGACGGGTTGAGTTTTACCTAAATGCTCTGTTTTCAACGATAGCTTAGGACTCTTGTACCCTTGGCGGCTAGCTTCCAACCTGCATACATCACGGATTTCTAATCTTATCTGGCATCTTAACGCCTTCGGAATTCTCAATTGCCGAGCAAGTCTCAGGCAAAACAGATAGCTTATTTCGGAAATAGAAAAGACAGTTGATACAATGAACCATCGAAAAAAGAGTTTTTAAACAACACTCATTAGGAATGAGTGGCATCGATACTTAGCAATTTTCAAACAGAGTCATCGATGCCCGTTAGTAATGTTTTATAAAAAATAAAATGTTTAATAATAGTTAAATTGAGATCTGTTGTACCAAGGTGGGGAAAATTTGATCAAATCGATTAGTTTAACGTTATGCTGACTTGTATAAAATATTAGTCAAATTAATTTTAATCCAAAATATTTCATATTAATCGTTTGGAAAATTTAACAAAATATAAATTCTCTATAACAATAACCACAATGGATTTATGTATAAATCGTTTCCATTGTTCAATTTTTGTATATCGGGCTTTTTGAATCATCAGGTTAATGAAACGTGAGGTGGAGAGATGAAATTGCCATGGCAGGTTTTACAAACGTGGGACTTAACGGTTGACAGTTCGCTAAACCGGATACCGGGTTGTAGCTAAATAAAAACCATTTGATAACAAAATACTCAAAATAATTAGTAACAGACGTTGAGTCACAAGCTAACAAATCTGGCTTATTCGAGGGTAAAACGACGGAAAATGGTAGAAACTATCAAATGATGAAAAAAGTTTAAAAATACCACATAAAAGACGAAAAGAATTTGTTTATAATTAGGAATTTGAAAAAATATTATTCAATAAAAATAATTAGTTTAACTTTTGAAAGAAAAATATCGATTTTGTACTAATTGTGTCGAAAATAGCAACGATACTTTAAAATGTGTGGTGATTAGTGACCGTTAATCGGTAATTATTCAGAAATCGTGAGATGCTGTCTGGTGTGATGTGTGTTTCAGAAAAACATTTTCTTTATCGTGCCAATGTTTCGATCTTTATTGAGATCATCTTCAGGGCCTGGGATTTACAAACATTGTTTACAATTAACAAATACATTTAGGATGTGGAAAAGTGAATTTATACAATGCAAAATATATTTTTTATATTCAATCAAAGTATTTCTACTCACTCAAAGTGTTTTTCTTCTGTGTTAGGTGCCATTCTTGCCAACGTATATAAACATAAAACTGCAAAATCTCACTGGCAAGCTCAACACGACACGCAAGAATGGCACAATTACACAGAAGAAAAACACTTTGAGAATATAAATACTTTGATTGAATATAAAAAATATATTTTGCATTGTATAAATTCTCTTTTCCGCATCCTAGATGTATTTGTTAATTGTAAACAATGTTTGTAAATCCCAGGCCCTGAAGATGATCTTAATAAAGATCGAAACGTTGGAACGATAAAGAAAATGTTTTTCTGAAACCTACATCACACCACACCGCATCTCACGATTTTTGAATACTTATAAGATACTTTAAAATATGGATTATCTGAAATGTTATGAATACCCTGACGTATCTATAAGTTTAGAAAGGAGAAAAATAAATAAAAGAAATAAAATATAAAAACCCACTTGAAATGCAATAGTTTCAAGATGGGAGAAAGTTCTCGACAAGCCACGGACGTAAATCCTTCCTGAAAATTGAATAAAACCCCGTTTTACTTTACATAACCTACTTTTATTTCAAAATATTTCTACCAAATTGAAATTGAATTCGAAGTTTCAAGTTGAAACAAATTATAATATATTAAGCACCTACGCATTCAAAATTAATTTAAAGCGAATGATGGAAAAGTCAGGAAAATGACATGAAAGCAGTTCCTTATTTATCAAATAAAAATTATCTACGTCAATAAAACAATTTCACTTTTCAAAATTACTTATACTCTTGACCGACACAAATAATTTACTTAAATAGTTTACCTTCTGTTATGTAAGAACAATTTTTCATGCGAGTTCTCGTCACTGTTTAAACTGCTGGGTGAAAAACCTGATATATGGTCGTTATCAATATTCCTTATTTTCTTCCTTTAAACAACTGGGAATTATGAGACGACGCCTAGAAAATAAAATTTAACCAATTAATTAATAACCAAATTCTGATAAAATAAAGTATTAGAAATGGCAGAAAAACCATCTTGGATGAACAAGAATAGCCAGGTGAAGTATCTGCAGGTATCAGAAACAGTGGATATATTTAAACAAAATTTTAACAGGTTGAAAGAAAAGTGAAATTATACAAAAGACGCAGTGATTTATCACATTTAAGATGAAGCGTTGGAATCTCTGGGGCGATGAACTTGTAGTCTGGTCATTTCCGATCATTTCAGTTTGTCTGCGCGGTTCAGTCGGATACTTTCTGGCTTCTCGCCATCTTCCGGGCTTGGTCTGCTGTCCAGACGAGACCGGTCAGACAAACAAAACAGTAACACAGACCAAAATGATCGGAAAACGTACAAACTACAAACTGGACAACCCTCTTCTAATAAAAGATTGTTACAGATTGTAAGGTTGAGTTGAACAAACAGAAGCTAACAAGCTACAATATCCATCTTAAATTTTAACTTTGTATACTATAGTTTCAAATTCAATTCCATTTTCATTTCTACTTTCTCGACATTGAAGAAACCAGGGTTCTGGACTGGGCATTAACAACTCAATAGGTACATGAAAATATTGCCAGTGGTCTACTTACATTATGGGAGAACGTAGAAGAAATCACAGTTCTTTACCATTAAAGAGTTTAAAGAGTGAAGATAACTATAATCCATACGTGGAAGAGAATACAGTACACAGAGAAGAATGCAAAACGTCGAAACACGTCAGACAGGTCAACAAAATGAAGATAGGCAGATCTCGACAACGATCACATTTCAACGATTCCTCTGCAAAGATTCTATGATTTTGCCACAAATTTTGCCTTTTTGTTATCTGCAGACCATTTCAAAGTGTGTTTTTCTTATTCTTTGTAGTATTGATCCGTTTGCGGATGAAAACAGAATCTTGATGGAACAAGCCATTTTTCATTATTTTTGCTCCCATCGAATATATGTGGTAACTTCCATATTAAAAATCAGGAATGTAAATTGTAATATAAATTGTACCTACCTTGATTTTTAATTGAGTAAGAAAAACTAGTACATTTGACTAAATATTTACATATGTACAGATTGCAACCTGTCTCTTTTTACATTTGTGTTAGAAGTGCGAAAGACACTGGGCTTTATAACCTTCTACGACCTTAACAATGTTATCATTTTGTATTGTTTAGCCTGTTACTGCGTTTGCGGGCAAAACTGATTATAAAAAAAACCGCTGTCACTTTTGATTCATGGTAATAATTTTAAGTTATGTGAACAATTTAAGACTACTTTGAGTGTGAATCACCTTTTTGAGAGATAACAAAGTTTAAATAACCCATATGTACATAGTTACAAATTAAGTATAAACATTATATGTATAATTTAAAAAGTAAAATAAATAGATTGATTAAATAGTATAAATAAATCGAATAAAATAAATGGAATAAATAATTAATTAGATGATAAATAAATATATACACACGTTCACAGATAAATAGGTGATAGCATACATATGCACATGAACCCACGTGTGTCCATACTCTAAGAAGATTTTTAATAGAAAGTTTAAATGCTGATAATAATTATTTTAATCTAATCGATATGTAATCAATCCACTGGGTCGATCTTATCTGGGTTTACTTCATTCAAACGTATTTCGACTTCATGCTATCTTTAATGAAGAATTCGTTCCTGTTTTGTGATAAAGTGTCAATTATATATCACTAACTGGACCATTTTTAGAGGAAGAATAACTAAAATGAAACAGATTGCAAAAAAGGATTTCGCCAATAGATACTAATACAAATTTACTCAATATTTTTACTTTATTCAACTTTTGGTATGACTTGAGTAAGGAATAGAAACGACAAAACTCATGGTCTCACATTCGCCCTATATATTACCCCAGCGCCTAATAATGTATACCTTGAGTTTTTATAAATGACATGGCCCTTTATTTTTACTCTGTTTTTTTTTTTTTTTTTTTTTTTTGTTACGAGGGTTCGCAACCGCAGAGGTCATATAAGCCCTCAGGGTGCCAGTGTTTTTGAAAAAATGCCCATTTGTAAGATGTCTGGTTCGAATGCAGGGCCGCTGGATTCGAACTTGGGACCTTTGCCTTACAGTGATAGACGTCCCTATCTATGTTATTGTAAAATTAAGTATGTTTGAAAGGATAATTTTTCATGTAAACCTGTTGGTGTTATTAGAATTTTAATATGTTGGCGCCTTTGACCGACCTGATGATCAACTTTTAAAAAAATATTAAATCCATCATATTTCGTGGTCGGATTGACCAAATAACTTCTTTCAATTAATTAATTTTTAGTTAAGGTATTGACATTTTCCTTAGAAACAAGATAATATCAATTTATCGTGTAACTCGTTAAAAAATAGGAAAATTGAAATTGAATAAAATAAGTTTAATCTGTGGCGGGTTTTTAAAGCTCACTTAAGACAACAACAACACTATAAATTGAAATGATCAAAGTATGAAAAAAATTCAATATCTGAAAATAAATCGATAAATGTTTGAGTTATCGATCATTTTCAAAAATTAAAAAACACAAAAGACTCGAAGTGTAAAAGTTGAACATGAAGCAGTCAATTGAGTCGTTCACCGCGTTTCAATTCAAATTTCCGCTTGAAAGAGTGACTGATGACTCGAACGGAAAACTCGACTTGACCGACAAAAAGTTAATTGTTTCAAACTTTAGTTAATCAACGTTTTAGTGGAATGGAAAGTCTCACGATAGATCTCCTTCAAAAAATTGAATCGTATAAAAGTTGAAAATAAAAACAAAAATTTAATAGTAAGAGCGCGTATTAACCAAAAATTTTGCTAGCAGACGAACTTACAAATAAAATGTAATTGACCAAAATAGACAAACTTATACAATAAACCATAGCAAACCAAACGACCTACCACCTTCACATCCCATTTTCCGAAAATCTCAATATTTATATTTTATTATGTGTACAAATCCAATCTAAAAGTCCACTTAAGAAAAAATTAATGTAGTTAATCTCGATATTATAGTGTAAATCCAATATATATCATGGTCCGATTGACCAAATAATTTCTTTCAATTAATTAATTTCTATGTAAGGTATTGGTTGAAATAAAAAAGCTAGTGTCACGAGCGGGATTAAAACCCATGATCTTTGGATAGAAAATACAAGTAGATTTAATAAGTAAAACGAAGTAAGTCTTCAAGAAAGCTCTCCGGTGGCCATTTCATTTGCCGCCAAGATTACACGACATTTGAAAACTGGCGAAAAGGAGTGAAAATTCGAAAGGTAGGTTCAGATGGGAAGTTAGTGTCCGAGTGGATCGAAGTCACGATAGCTCAAGTGGTAGAGCAGCGGCGTATCAAGCCGAAGATCGTGGGTTCGAATCCCGCTCGTGCCATTGACTTTATTATCTCAACTAAAAACCTTAATTAATTGTAAGATATTAATTGGTCAAGCGGACCACGAGATTAGTGAATTGAAATAAGAGTTTTCTTGGGATAGGTCTTGGCCCTGATGATTTTCTAGTATGAGCAACCTTAGCAGTAGGATCCTCATATAATAATATAACATTTATTATCTTACCCTCTCATTTCTTCGACTAATCTTAAAATTATTGAAAAGCAAATGTTTAAAAGACTAAAGGCCGAAGGTGGTGGGTTCAAATCCCGCTCGTGACACTAGCTTTTTTATTTCAACCAATACCTTATATAACGATTAATTAATTGAAATTATAGTGTAATTCGAACTTTACAAAATCCTCATCCGAATTCATCCGACAATGTTTCTCTCCTATTATATCCTACAAATTTCACTCGTCGTTGAAAGCACTTACGAACAACAGATTTCTTTGAAATCGAACGTCCAAAACTGAGAGAGTATCATCTGACAACTCTTACCACTCTTAACATGATTAATTACAATTATGCCTATTATCTTATTCACCCCTGAAACTTTTATTTGTACAATAATTAATAAAAAGTACAAAAATATCCTTTTATATTTTTACAGTAATATTTGGTTTTCAGTTGTGGCCCAGTCGTGACTGCGACAACCCTGGATATCCCAGTCCTATTTGAAGCCTAATAGTATTGGAAGTATATTTCCAAAGATGGAACTCGACTGAGTGCCGAGCTTTATTTTCGGACGAGTCCTTTGCGATACAAATTCGCCGAGAAGGCTGAGTGAATCGACGTACCGTTCTGCCTTCCGCCCGCAGCGGTAGAAAGGGTTTCTGGCTCTCTGAAGTGGTCTTTATATCAAAGCGACTGTACGTGTTCGGAGTTTCTAATCGGCCAGCAAAGAACTAGTTCATTAGAGTTGCACCCACGGCTCACCTCTTCCAACTCCATATGAATAAAATACAACCATTGGTTAACGCAGTTTTCAATTAGGCCTTTCATTAAAATGAGAATCATTCCTTTACATTTAATTGAAATCTTTAATTAAAAATGAAAGCGTTAAATTGATACGTTTCTAAAAAATTGCGATGAAATTATTAATTATTAACATGTCGTTCTCTTCCTGATGAAATGCATTACATCATACCCAAATGCATTCATCATACCCAAAAATGGTATAATTTAAAAACAGAAATTCTTAAGTCTACGACTTTGAATCAAATTCACTCGGATTTTAAAAGTTTCTATTTAGAGGGCTAAATGTGTCCAATCAACAGCGTCATTAACGAATTAACGCGAATGTTCATTTACGGCGCTGAATACAATTACGCACGACTTGGCAGTTAAGCCGAACTGTATATCTTGGTCTTCTTAGTTGACAAATGCGATAATAGCTTCTCACAAGATAATCCGTCTTGTTCACTAAGAATAATTTGCCTCTTATTTTTCTCAAATTAATTGTTCGGTCTTATTATAATTTAATAAATCTGTTTAATGATTATTAATATTAATTGTTGTGAACAAAAAAGGCAATAATTAACTCCAGAATAGAACACATTTAATGCTTGTTACGATAAAAATTTTCGCAGAGCTGTATGAAGTGCCAGGCTCCATGCTTAAATCTGTGCAATATTAGCTGAATACGTTGCTGAAAATCGATTAAAAAGTGCGCAGATGTATATGTTATCAGACAGCCAAGCTACTGTCTTAAACTCCTCTAAGTTCAACTCGAAGTCCGTGAAAGCTTAACCTTTTTCCAACACCTAGAAAAACGTACTCATGTAACTTTGTAACTCTGATGTGGTGACAAACTCGCAAACCAGGGCAAAGGTTAAACCCTTTGGACCGAACCTAAAATTATCATGTTCTAAAACATGCTAAAAGCATAACAAAAGAACACAGAAAGAAATAACCAAACACTGAATGAATTCACCCGGTACGAAACAATCAGTTGCTCAGTAAAAAAGGAAAACGTAAACAGAATAAGCCGTCTCAGTAAGGAAGAAACAAAAATATCGGAACATGTTCTATGTGCCTGGAAACCGTTGACCCCAGAAAGTGCTGAAGTACGTTAAGGGGAAAGCAATTTTCAATAAAAAAGATCAATTCCACGATAGATCTTTTAGGTTGAAGTCGAAGTATGGGAGAATATACTTAACAGCAATCCCAACGATACAAAAATCTGGATTCCAACTACTCATTAAAGAAGGGCGGTAGAAAAAAATAAAAGGCACATGCTATTAAATAAATAATAATAATTATTATTTTCGGCGCCAGTCCGGTTACAAGGCAATGTATCTACGATTTCCGCTATCTTGAACGTTCTGTCCCTTCATTACTTCCAGTTTCCAAACCCAAGAGAAAAGGGGAAAAGTAAAATTGGTCAAACTCACCCAGATCTGCTGTAAACCTTAGGGAGGGTTTGGAAATCTAGGTGAAGCGATATCCCCCGATATCGCGATAAAAGAAGGGCGATAATAATCATACACTTTGCATGTAATACAAAATAAAATTGGCACTTTAATTATACAGCAGAAACTAAAACTAATTTCTCTAAGCAAAAACACAAAACGTTAACTTAAACTAGGAATAAAATCAATAGAAATTTTTCTCTATGACTTTAAAGCTATGATATTATGTGGAAAATCAATCAAGTTTTCTATATGTGTTGGAGTGTAAGGATTTAAAACATAGCTTCTTATTGGCAAACCGGCGGAATTTCCCTCGTTTCTTCTTCTAAGCACTGTTAAATTTTTAATCATAATAATACACATAAATCATTTACACTTGTAAAGAAAACAAATTTCTATAAGTATAACATAAGTATGTTTGTATTTTCGAACTCCCTACATAACATATAAGTATATATACATTTTAAAACGAAACCTGCAACAATCGTAACCCATTAAACGGAAATACAACAGACCACCGAAGTTGGTGAAATATCGAAATGCGTCTGACAATCAAAACCAGCGAGCATAAACGAACCAGGATGATCGGTCATTCTTTAACAAAATTATCTACAACGCGATCAAGATATTGCCTCTTTTCCGTCCATGATAGAGATATTTCTGGAGAAAGACTTTTGCCGAGAATACATGTTGAATTTTATATGTGCCCGATTCAACAAGAAAGAGTTGCGTTAGGCGCTAAGATTGTAATTTTAGATTTTAATCTGTATGAACGTCATTAGCAACTACAAAATGCTTTTAAACAATAAATCATAACTTCCTATGTTTTGTGAATATAAAAACAGTTAGTGAGAAAATTATCGAACTTTTTGCCTGTCGCCACTTTTAACAGATCTGTTTAAATAAATCATTTATTTCTTTAGAAATTTAATTATTGTCTATAAAATAAAAACATACAAATTGTTAATTAATAATTAAACTTAAACTAAAGGAAAACCTTTCAATTAATTAATCTGTATTTAAGGTATTGGTTGAGATAAAAAAGTCAGTGTCACGAGCGGGATTCGAACCCACGACCTTCGCTACGCTGCTCTACCACTTGAGCTATCGTGATTTCGATCCACGCAAACACCAACTCCCCATCTCAACGTACAACCTTTCGAATTTTCCCTCTTTTTGCCATTTTTCAAATGTCGTGTAATCTATTTGATTCAAAAGGAAAACTTAGAACTTTGATTCCTCTCTTTTACGTACTCATAAATTTAGTTCAGACACTTTATAACCATATATCAATTATTCAGCAGATTTACGACTAAAAGCTTCAAACTTGAATTTACAATATAACTTTAAATTATCAATTTTCATTATGTCTTTTTTTAAGCCTGTTTTGAAAGTTACAAATAAAATTCATAACTTTAACGTAGTTTTGGCATCTTTTATGTTAGAAGTATGCGGGATGTTTTTCTTCGTTTTGTAAATTTTAACATAATGGGCAAATAAAAAATAAAAATTTTATAATTATATTTTCTCCAAACCAAATCGATCTAAAATCATTTCTTTCTTAGGTCGTTTCCAAAAGTTAATAATTATTTACCAATAAACATCACCAGTTAAATATTTCATTCAAGAGAAGATGATTATGTGGGAAATGGTGTCAAGGGAGGGTGTTGTGATCTCATGAATGAGGGGTTAATTGTATCGGTCGGGTTGCCATTAGGGGGAGGGGGCTATAATTCACCGAATACAACATTCTCCGCCTTCTCACGGATCCCATGCTAACAGTGCACACAATAATGTGATAAAATATACTATTTACATCTACACATTGTTATACTCAGTGTAAAATAAAGAGATTTAAATATATGTATGCAAAAATAAATACAATAGCTGGATGTTAAACGTTAAAAAACAAACTCTGCGATAAAAGAAAGGGTGTTAAAAATTGTCTATCTTCGTTTTCTATTTCGTTTTATTGTTGCATCGCCGTTCTTCAGCAAAAAGAAAGCGCCTAGAAGC
This sequence comes from Cimex lectularius, assembly GCF_000648675.2. Lineage (NCBI taxonomy): Eukaryota > Metazoa > Arthropoda > Insecta > Hemiptera > Cimicidae > Cimex > Cimex lectularius. The sequence goes on along the minus strand of NW_019392752.1, from coordinate 236,497 downwards.
TAGAGAGGCCTACCACCACGGATTTCTATGGGTTAACAGTGGTAGTACCTATTAGTTAACTGTAGAATATACATTGTATTTGCTACGTGTGGTGATTTGAAAATGTAGGAGCTGTACCTTCCTGGACAATAGTTCTCGAATATTGTGGTACCTGTTCTGTTTTTGGGGATTATCCATCATTTGTTGTTACTGCGTGTCTCCTTTTATTACCAGTTAGGTTTGGTGTGAAGGTTGATGGACGAATACGAAGCTCTCATCGAATGAACAGCATGTATTATGTGATGACCATTACTCCAAGAATGTAACTAGTGAATGAGCTATATGGTTACTTTATAACTAAAACATGTTCATGGTTAGAATCACCTAGCTCTCGCAAGTTCTAATTATATATAAATGATTATAGATATGGTGAATTTAAAAGATATAAAAACACTCAGTTCCTTCATTATAACTTTGAAACTATTTCTAAGTATTTAAACATTTAACAAATATTAACATCTACTTATAATATTCGAAAAGCGATTAATTATGGCTATAATCAAAATAAATGGCAGGGTGATAGATCTCATCCACTCTTCTGAGCAAAACTCATAAATTTAATAAACTCAGACCGAAAGTTCGAATGGTTCTGGTGAAGGCTTTACTTTTAATAAACCATTCATCAAGGCCTATTATCTCAGATAATACAGAAATACAAAAGTTTATTATGTGGTTCTGAGCGTTGTGAAACATCTTTCCAAATAGATATCAAATCTTGAGAAATGGCTTGAATGTAAAGTTAAAGTGATTATGGTTTAGGACAGAGTCTTGAGAAAATTCTGTCGCCCATACATCATATTTTCGAATAGGGGTTATTGATTGAACTTGAAAGGTCTCTCGGTTAAGGAGGTCATTATGTCGAATAGATACCCTGTATGATTTTATTAAGTTTGTACATTATATATATAANCTGTATATATAGTGTTCGGCTACTCGTGTTACAAAATTTGCCAGAAGATGTACGTTCTAAAAGTCCTAACTATGGTCCGAATCTCAACAGGTTTGGAGTTATTTCACTTTTTCTTATTTTTCAAGATTTCACGACTTTGCTGCAAATAAACAATGATAACACGAAAACTGAAAGGTTTTAGTCAAATCCGTCGATACCATTGAAAACCACATTAAATTTCCTATAAGATGTGATCGATGCCAAACTTGTAAACGTTCGTGAAATAAGTGTTTTATTTAATTTAACTATGGTGATTCTAAACTACTATTTCCAAACATACAGACCAGCAAATCTCAGCAAACGTACTCCATTGAATATCCTTTTAGTTGTTCAATTGTTTTTTAAATTACTTTTTCAAAGATGAAGAAATTGATGAAGAAAAGGAAAAAACCGTGGTTAAAAGATTGGTAAGGTGGAAAGATTAATAATAATAAAAACTAAAAAAAGGGAATTTTAAATGAATTTATTAAACGTTTTTTAATTTTGATTCGAAATGCTCTCCACCCTCCGCAATTTTCGACGCGCTGCCGTTGAGTTTTGGAGTTATCATTGTTTATTTGAAACGAGGTCAAATCTTAAAAAATCATAAAAAGTGGAATAACTCCGAAACTGCTTAGATTTGGACCTTACTTATTTAGTACTTTTTGGTTCCATTTTGAATGTAGAATATACGGGCAAAGTTTGCAATACGAGTAGTTGAACACCCTGTATAAAAAAAATATGTGGGTTATCATTTTCGTCCCGTTCCCAACGTTCACACTATGGCCAGAACTGCACTCAAAAAGCACATGTTACGAAATACCAGCCAACGCTGTCATTAAATATGAGGAATAAAGAACGAGGTCTCGAGGCCATCGTCGTTTCTACTGACATGCTTGTCCTTAGTATGTACAAAGTATAGAGAACTTTTGGAAACGACATCGGATCAGTTTGTTTAGAAAAAGAATGAGTAGGTCGTTACGGATAGTTCACTTAGTGACATTTTAATATGCTTATACAATTTATCTGAGAACTTTTGTGTTAAAGGATTGGATGCGGCAAATATGGGATGGTTTGGCTGAACCTTACAGTCCTACTACTATGGCCAAAATGTTCACAGTCATGTCTTGTATAGAGTTAGTTGAGTCTGTACAGTCAAAACATATTTTTGTCTTAAAAGTCTTTGTAGTTGTTCAAGTCTTCTGTTACGTAATTGTCTCTTCTGTGGGGATTCCATTTCAAGCTGCTGTCTAGATATTATCCTAAGCATCTGATCCTGATTTTAATTTAAGTCGGTAGTTATAAGTTATTAATGTGTAGTGATGTGAAAACGTTTTTACAATGTAAATATACATATGTATATTTTTTTCATACAAACTTGTCCTCAGTTAAGAGTTGAAGGAACTGCCCCAGCTGACTCTGCATTACGAGTTCATACAAACCCGGCGCTAATCTTAAACAGCGCGTATTTCTCCCCGTTTTTCGGACGTACGACATCCTTCTGACTTTTCTGTTCTGTAATCTTCTCTGTATGTTTTAAAGTAAATAAATCTTTTTTTTAACGGCCTTTGGTGTTCCAAACTTATAACTCTCGACGTTTTCTATCAGTTTTTGATAAGCTCAAGGTGATTTTGGATACTTACGGTTGCTTAGATGGTATTCCAGTTAGAAAACGCATAGACGATAACGATGAAGGTGAATTGTGGTCAGCACTATAAATGGTGTACCTAGAATGCTCCCTTGTGAAACGCCGGCATATATTGGTCTAATATATGAATCCTCCTTGCCAAACCTCACTGCATTAGCAGTTATTTAACGTAATAAGAAATGGGTAGAAAACTGAAAACTTTATAGGGTTAAACAAGAAGCCTAGGTGCCAGGCCCAAACAAAAGATCTACATATCCATACATCCAAAGAGTCAGATACACTCTCAAGCAATACTCTTCGTACTCTAGAGCGTCGAATAAAAGGTTAATAATTTTGAAAACTAACTCAATCTTGGAATGATAAGGAAAGAAGCCAAAATAATGAGAAGGAATGATTTCGATTGAATCTGTTTTAAAAAGAGTCTTAAGGAATTCTAAAATTAAATCGAACACACTCGTATTTATGATAATAGTTAATTATTGACTTTAGTGTATTCATATTAAAAATCTAGCGATATATCATTTTCGTCTAGGAAATATATTAATTATTTTTAATTGACGCTTCAAACAGCGTTTTAATTGGGAGGAGACCAAGTTTCTAAGCTTCAATTTTATTTTTTGTTTGTTGCTGTAAGTTTCTTAATACGAAGGAAGTACTCCATGGAAGTAGGAAAAGCTCAAAAGGAATATTTTTGTGTTTTGGCACAAATCTCTTGACAATAAATATTAATGTGGCATGTTAATTATATAATTAAAATTTCCTCACTTTCAGAACCAATGTTGCTATTCATTGTAACATATAGCATTTCTGTTTCTCAATCATGCGTCATTCTCTTTCTTGTTATATTTGAAATGTTAGGGCGAAGATTAACACTCTTCCGTCGAGAAAGTTCCTTCCGAAGTTTCCCAGTGAACTCATGTGTAACTGACTTTGAAGTCGATGTTAGTCATGTTCAATTGATTCGTGCCGATAGAACAAGAAGGGAGAACTTCCTCATATGCTATCGAACCTCACCTTACGGAACCATACTTCATACAATTTCGAATCTATTTTCCCTATAGATGTTATACGCAAATATTATTTAATTAAAACAATGTCATCACTGAATCACTTCAATATGTTAGTTTCATTGTATTTTATTGTGTGACTGATAGTCAATGATTATTCGGAGGTCGTGAAATGGGGTCTGGTGTGACGTAGGTTTTAGAAAAACATTTTCTTTATCGTGCCAACGTTTCGATTTTTATTGAGATCATCTTCAGGGCCTGGGATTTATAAACATTGTTCAAGTTTTAGAAATACATAGGAAATAACAATAATAATAAAAATAATAATGAATTTATACAATGCAAAAAAATTTTTGATTAAAAAAATGAATTTATACAATGCTAGAAAATGTAGATTAAAAAAATGAATTTATACATTGATAGAAAATTTAAGATTCAAAAAAATTAATTTATACAATGCTTTGAATCTAAAATTTTCTAGCATTGTATAAATTCAATTTTTTAAATCTTACATTGTTCAAATTTTAGAAATACATGTAGGAAATAATAATAAAAATAATAAAGAATTTATACAATGCTAAAAAAAATTTTGATTAAAAAAATGCATTTATACAATGCTAGAAAATGTAGATTAAAATAAAAATTAATAATAATAATAAATTTATGCAATGCTAAAAAATTTAGATTAAAAGAAATGAATTTATACAATGCTAGAAAATTTAAGATTCAAAAAAATCAATTTATACAATGCTATAAATTTAAAATTTTCTAGCAATGCATAAATTCAATTTTTTTAATCGAAAATTGTTTAGCATTGTATAAATTCATTATTATTATTAATTTTTTTAATCTAAATTTTCTAGCGTTGTATAAATTCATTTTTTCACATCCTACATATATCTGTAAAATTTAAACAATGTTTATAAATCCCAGGCCCTGAAGATGGTTCAATAAAGATCGAAACGTTAGAACGATAAAGAAAATATATCAATTACTTAAGGTTTTTAGTTAAGATAAAAAAGTTAATGGCACGAGCCCATCTGGGGTTGAGATGGGAAGTTGATGTCCGAGTGGATCGAGGTCACGATATCTCAAGTGGTAGAGCAGCAGCTTATCTAGCCGAAGATCGTGGGTTCGAATCCCGCTCGTGCCATTGACTTTTTTATCTCAACTAAAAACTTTAATTAATTGTGACATATTAATTGGTCAAGCGGACCACGAAATTAGTGATGATAAAGAAAGTGTTTTTCTAAAACCTACTTCACACCAAACTGCATCTCACGATCTCCAAATAATTATTTCATTGTTTTAAGAATGTTAATAAAGTAAAAGAAAAGGTTGAATAAAATGGTTTGGATGAAAACTGTAAATTTCAGTTTAATTATTAGTATCGTGACGATAACGCGAGAATTTCGCCTTGAAATGATTTCGTTGCAAATCACACCAATTAATTATATAGCCTTAACAATTTATGTTAATAAGATCACGCGGCAAATAAAACCGAATAAAAAGCGGAAGAATTTTCTCGTTTGAGAAACGTTACAAAATTGATAATAATTTATAATTACAAGGCTTAAGACCAAGCTGAGACGGAAAGTAATGCAATAATAAATCTTCGTTGTTAGTACCGCAGTACAACATCCGCTAAATGTTGTTTTTTCGTTCCTCGTTACACTTTTGACCCTATTCCTATAAATGACTACATTTGTATTCTCGGATCGTTACAGCGTTACACTTGTTTTACTCCGGAACAGTTGTATGAATTTTGAATAACAATTGTAATGCGGTATAATGCTATAAATAGACGTTCGCGTTCAAATCTAAATTTTCTTCTTTTATCGGTTCATGCAATTTATTTTTTTATGCGAAATTTCTAATAAGGTTTTAATTTGTTGCAGGTTGTTGTGGTTGCTTTATCGTGATGGTTCTCTTACCGGAAAATGAGTAAGTCACGCTATGCTCGTGGAAATCCTGGTGATTCTGGTTGTACTGCCGCGGATACCCGGCGACTGCCCTCCACAGTGCGAGTGCAAATGGAAAAACGGGAAGGAATCCGTCATTTGCGTCAACGGAAACCTGACGAGAATCCCAGGCCAGTTGGAGGCTGGTACCCAGCTTTTAGATCTTACTGGAAACATTTTGATATCTATTGCCAAGGACGCGTTCAAAAACGCCGGACTTCTGAATCTGCAAAAAATCTACATCGCGAAGTGTCGCATAAGGACGATGGACAAATACGCCTTTCGTAAAATTATCAACCTCGTCGAGTTGGATTTGAGTTACAATTCTCTCAACACCGTTCCTTCACACATATTCGATTCTATTTCCAAACTGAGAGAACTGAAACTCAACGGCAATCCGATTCAAAAGATAGGTAACGATGCATTTTCAAGCGTGCCTCTCGTCAAATTGGAGATATCCGATTGCAAACTGGCCAGCTTGGATCCAAACGCTTTTGCCGGGCTGGAAAACTCGTTAGAATGGTTGAAAGTAGATCGGAATCGGTTGAAAGAAATTCAACCGACGACTTTGACGAGCCTTTTGAGCCTCCATGGTCTGGAATTGTCATCTAACCCGTGGAACTGTTCTTGCGTTTTAAGACCACTCCGGCAATGGATGCTGAATAATAACATTCCCACATCAGTCCCTCCCCTCTGTAAATATCCATCTCGCATAGAATCTAAATCTTGGGATAAACTGTCTGTCGACGAGTTCGCATGCAGCCCCGACATATCCCCAGTTCGGCCTAGTGTCAAAACGGAAGAAGGTACAAACGTGTCTCTGTCGTGCACAGTTACCGGCAACCCGTTGCCATCGGTGAAGTGGGTCTGGAAAAACAAGCCGCTCGACAACTCGTCCGCTCACGCCAACAACAAAAAAGTATACACGCTACGCTTAGTGAACAAGAAAAGCACGTTGATCGTACACTCGACGGAAAGTTCAGACGCCGGTGTCTATTTTTGTGTCGCCACGAACAAAGCTGGGAGAGTCGAGGGGAATGTCACACTTTCGGTGACGAAAAAGATTCCCGAGACGAAAATCAGCGGAAAAATGTTATTTGGCTGTTCGGTGGTCGGGTTTCTGCTCCTCGTCGCGACCTGCCTCCTCCTCTGTCTTCTCGGGCAGCCGAGAAAAGAAAGCAGAGCTACGAAAGCGGAGAGCTACGAGAAAATCGAAATGGACAAAAAAGGAGATTGCATCAATGATATATCGGTTTCGAACAAAATACATCCGACCATGGGCGAATACAGAAGCATCCCGACGTTCGAACAAGGAGAGGGTGACGACGAAAATGGAAGTCCAAACAGTAACCACTCAGATGCTCCCCGTCCAGCAAACAGGCAAACGACAAGGTAACACATGTGAATTATTGCCAAAGTATACAGGAATTGATAAATTTCATATTATTTGGTTTCATAAACACTACTTTTATAGCATATACATAAATCGTACTTTACAAATAACAAAAACAGTATGATTTATAAAAATTATGAAAATCTAAAACCAAACCAATAATTTTTTTTAAGTAATATAATTGAAAACTACATTAAAGTAAGTAACAAGGGCTGAATGAATATATAAGTAAATTTCACAACCAGAACCTTATGGTTGCAGTACCAAGAGAAGCTAGTGACATTGGATCACCTTTTTTTGTGATACTATTTAAAAAATACTACAATTTTCAATGTTAGAAACGACCACTTTTTCACTCACAAACACTCAGGATCATGGTATGGTCTTGAAGAAAAATTTAGCTGTTACTGCCAAGCTTTCGACCTATTTTAAGGTCATCATCAGGCCCTATATTAATGATATAAAAACATATTTGTACAATTGATTTAATAATCAATATAACTATATAGAACTTACAAAAAATTTCAATTAATTATTATTTTTATCTAAGGTCTTGGTTGCGATGGAAAGTTCATAATATATAGTGTCATGAGTGGGATTCGTACCCACGACCTTCGACTCAATACGTAGCTGCTCTAACCTCTTGAGCTATCAGAACTTCGATCCACCCGGATACCAACTCCTCATCTCAACCTAAATACAACCTTTCGCATTTTCCCTCTTTTGCCATTTTTCATAGCTTACAAAACAATCTTAATTTTGTCTTCAGATTGGCATATTTTAGTTTTTAATATATGTTCTGCCGATAATCTTAAAATAGATAGAAAGCTTGGTAGTAACAAGTAATTCGCTTTTTTTTCTTCAAAACCATACCTTGATCCAGATTGCTCGCGAAAGAATATTACGCACATGTCCGGGCGTTCTTGCCAATGTGATTTACCAATTTACCAGAAATTGATTTTAAAAATTAAGTAATTTATATAGTTTTTTAATGCGTTTTTCTGCCGGTGGTACATTTATTTCAATGGTTATTATTACTGTTCTTGATTTCATCTAAATTCAAAGTTACAACAACCGTTGGAAAGCTGGAATAATCTAATTTCAAAACCGATAAAACGTCTAGATTTTATGCCATTCAAGTGAAAAAATAATGATTGAATCAACAAACATTTTTTTTATCTTCGGTTCTAATTTAGTTACGAAGCGATATTTGTACCATTGTGTATAGTTTATAAAATCCGAAACACCTGTAAGGCTTTCTCTATATCAACAGATTGGTATCAACATCAGTTATCCAAGTTAACACTATCATCAATCAAAGTTATCGCCATTTGTATCTTTTTCGAAAATAATGGAAGCCCAATCATTGTAAAAAAAACCTTTGAGGAAAAAATATTCATGGGTTTTGGGTAGCAAAACCAAAGGTGATATTTGTTTTTTGATAAACAAAATAGGTTAGCCTACTTGCTATAGTGCTAAAATTATGTATTTCAATATCTCCGATACCCATGCTAAGGCAAGGTGCCAAATGCAATTTTAACGTAATGGCCAAGCGACTTATCAGAGTTTGGTAAGAGGGTCAAAATATTTGTTTAGCAAAACACACAATTGATGTTCATTTTTGTACACCGCGAAAGCTTCTGAATGCTAATTTTTGAGATTTTTAAATTTTTTCACATTTAAATTGATTTATAATTTTTATGTAAAGTATTTTTCATATTGTTGACTTCATGTTAGCGTTGTAGACCGGGCACTGGTATTTTATTGTTTATTTCAAATTATACATTTTTTAACGTTCTAATAATTACAACATATTTATTTTAATCAAAACCAAATAAAAAAAGATCAGAAATTCACGAGTTTTATTCCAAATTGTTTACTAATTTATGATAGTATTAAAGAAAATTCACTACAACGCTCTGATGACTATCGCTTTTAGGCTAATGCTAAAAAAATCACATTAACATGATCCTGCATGATTAATTCTTACCAACCAAATCAACAAAAATTGGAGATGAGCAATTAAGATGAGCTTTTAAGTTTAGCATTTATTTAATCTCATTTAATATAGCCCAGCATAATATTTTTTATCCTATGAAAAATAATAAATCAAATCATATCTATATAAAAATGGTCTCGTAAAAATGCAAAACATAGGCCAACGAACATAATTTAAAAAATGTCTTAATTCGAATTTTTAAATTCACTTCTCCTAGGAAGAATACTCGGGCTCGTGTATAATATTTCTCAACTTTTCAACCTGTTTCAAACAAAACATATTAATGTCCATTCCATGTCCTAGCTTACTCTTAATTAAAGTTTAGGAATGATTGATTTTAATGAAAATGGTTTTTATGACAAAGGCGATAGTGAATTTTATTCGGATCTTAGTCATCGGAATCATCCGAAATAGTAAAATTGGATATTTAGATTTCACTGTTAAGTAAATTTTATCATATAGACAGTCAGCTTTAGTCTTCAAAAACATACAGAATTGTTCGTAGTTCTAGTTTTTAGTTTCATAATAGGAAGTTGTGTTGTATACTCAAAACCTGGTTTCTCAACCAACCAACAACAACCAAAACAAAAAATGTGCTGAATCTAATATTCATAACCATGCGACATTACTGAAAAGATGATCTAGTAGATATTTTATTTGTGCGTACACTTGAGAGCCAACTAAATATCTTCAGCCCTATACGTTTTTAAATATGGAGATGCATATTATAATTCATTTTATAATCTGAAGTTTTCATTGAAATGTAAAGATCCATATTATATTTGCACATAATGATGAAGTATTATTCATGAGGAGTAGAGTGTTTTGCAAAGCCATAACAATTTTATCATGACGATATAAGTTCTGGGACAAAAACATAGCCTACCTTAATAATTTGGATATGTTAAACTTTATCGTTTTAATTAATTTATTAATCCGAAATAACTTTATTTGTTGCATTTTAAATGTTTCTTAGTAATTATTTGCCAGAAAAATAATTCTCCGTGAAAATATAATAGTAATATATTTTTTTTTTTTCGAGGGTTCGCAACAGCAGAGGTTATAACAACCCTAGGGGTGCCGGTGTTTTTGAAAAAAAGCCCATTTGTAAGTATCTCGGGTTCGAATGCAGGACCGCTAGATTCGAACACGGGACCTTTACCTTACAGTGATGAGCGCCGTGTCAACGCCTAAACCTATGTGGCCACCGACGCCCCCTTAGTAATATTATTATAATATTAATAGAAAATATTTATTTTGGGATGAAACAAAAGATAACACAGTCAGATAGATATTATCTTCGGAATATTTTTATTAAAACTTAAATTAAATTTTTTTTAAACATATAAAACGAATAAAAAATTATTTATGATACCTAGCATAGCCTCTACCTTGTTTTAGCCTTGTTAGCTTCCATTTGGAAGGTCGTAGAGGCAACGAATATCTTCAAAATAATTCATTCTTCCCATACTCCCTGGATCGAGTGTTTCATCTATTCTAAAGTGCTCAAAAATGAATATGGATTTCGTAAGATTTATTTTCCTTATCATTTTTACTTTATTTTTATTATAAATTGCATTAAAATTTATTAGAAATTATTATGTTTTTTACTCAAGGTAAATTTAATTAAGGAATTTTGAAAAATAACAAAATTCCATAGGTTTGAATTCCATAATTTTGTTTATTGAATACATAATATTTTTCAAATACTTAATACCGTGTATAATGTCCTCTGTTACCTGAAAACTCAATGCTCCTGTTAGGTATACTGTTAATAAGGTTGTCACTAATTTCATAAGGAATTTCTCTTCATGGATGTTGCAACGCTGCACTCAGTTGTTGCAGGTCAACTGGCTGCGGATGGTGATAGAAAAGCCTTCTCTGCAACGCGCCCCACATCTGCTCATTGGAGTTGAGGTCTGAAGATAATGGGGAATGGAGCAGATGGGAAAGTTCCAGGTTTTCTAAACATTGATGAATAACTCTGCCTCTATTAAGTCATTGTCATCCACAAATTGGAAATCCCAGCCAATGAGACCCCTGGTTTCAGGGATGTATTCTGCGATAATTTTTTGGACATAACGGGCGGTGAGGTTGCTTTCAACAATATGGAATCCAGTTCGTCCTTCAGTGTAAATCCCAGCCCAAACCATTACACCGCCTCCTCCAAACTGCACTGAAGGAGCACGAATTGGGGCATAGTACCATTGTATACATCTTCTTTTCTAATTAGACTCTTCGGTGCCTGCTGTCATCGTACATACTGAAATGCGACTCATCAGTAAACTATTCTTAAGTAAATCCGGTATTAAAATGCGAAATGCAAAAACAAACAAATGAAAATTGACATTTGTTTGTTTTTGTTTTTATTTTCTATTTTGTTTTATCCAACAAACAAAAATATATCGGTTAATTTAATTCATATTAAGAATAAGAATAAATCAAAAATATTCATTTTTGAGCAGTTTATGTTCTGGAAATGCAGCCCTGAAAAGATCCCCATACTTTTTCAATTATATTAAAAATCTGGAGACCTTGCTGGTCATGCCAAAACATAATTTTTTCTATTCAAACCATTTACCATTTTTGCTGTATAAACAGGATAATTGTCCTGCTAAAGTGCAATTTATTCTCTTGTGTGTGGTGATTAGTGACCGTTAATCGATAATTCTTCAGAAATCGTGAGATGCGGTGTGGTGTGATGTAGGTTTCAGAAAAACATTTTCTTTATCGTTCCAACGTTTCGATCTTTATTGAGATCATCTTCAGGGCCTGGGATTTACAAACATTGTTTATGTTTAACAAATACATTTAGGATGTGGAAAAGTGAATTTATACAATGCAAAATATATTTTTTACATTCAATCAAAATATTTTTATTTTTCTACTTTACACTTTGAGTGAGTAAAAATACTTTGATTGAATATAAAAAATATATTTTGCATTGTATAAATTCACTTTTCCACATCCTTAATGTATTTGTTAAATATAAACAATGTTTGTAAATCCCAAGCTCTGAAGATGATCACAATACGGATCGAAACATAGGCACGATAAAGAAAATATTTTTCTGAAACCTACATCACACCACACCGCATCTCACGATTTCTGAATAATTAATTTATTCACTTGGTATTCTCTCCAAGTATGTTGTCAATTGATTTTATGTTACTTATAAATATTGCATGCTGTTCATTCTCCTAGAAACAAAAACACTTTCTGTTACTACCGTATACATCACACTACTTGCCTTTTGGAAAATACCATTTTTTTCTTTCAGTTGTCGTGGAAATAATATGCACAACCATCAGGGCCGTAGTGGTCACGGGCGAACTGTTTATGGCATTACTTATGAACTTTATTTAGCTGTAGTATCTGTTTCATTTCCCTCCTCTGGACGTGCGTGGCACCATTTATGACCCACTTTCCGTTTTTTATCTCGATTGACACTCGAGCTCTTGGAGCGATCCATGCTGTCAAACCGGAATTTGAAGCGATCCTCCAAATTGCTCGTTTTTCCCCGCTGGTTAAGACCGATAGCCTACCTTGTAGTTTCTTTTTCCTGAGCCTCCTGGATTATTATAAAAATGACTTTCCTACTCAGTCCGATATTCCTTGATATTTCCGAAATCGATATTCTACGATTTTTCATTCTGAATATTATTTCAATTAATATGGTCAATTATGACCGCTAACATATATGCTCAAAAAGTGTCAAACAACTAGCACGACGAATTAAAAATGTTTCTATTAATAAAACAAGCTGAGTTTTATTACTTGGTCCACAATTGGATTTAGGCATTATTTTTATTTACAAACATCAGATGTGCTATCTTTTTGTCTCACCTCTAACTCAATATTTGCTGTTATTTTCAGGATTAAAATTGTACTACCAATTAAGTAACTCGTTTCTATTAAAATTTCGCTGAAGAAGATTTAAGAAAAACATTATGAAACACAAAATCCTAATATATAGGCAAAATACTAGGGTGGCCTATCTTTTTGTCCCGGATATTACATTTTGTGATTCGTTTTTATGGATTATAAGTGGTTTCTATTGTAATATTTTTTAACAACTCACTTTTGGATTATTAAGTAAATAACGGGAAGTTGAAAGACGAAATTTTTGCATATTTTACAAGCGTGGGACTCAACCTGTCTTTAAAACGGACGTTGGGTCAGAACTGCTCAATGATCAAACGGTCTAACGTACCGGCAGAGTTTAACAAAACTTTCACGTTGTCGCTTAGTCAAAAATGTTTGATAACAAAAGACACTATTGTAATATCCGTTGAGTTCCTAATAAAGTTGCCGATTATTCATGGGAAAATGTGATACAAGCTGTGAAATATTATGTCAGAGTACGGATACTATTCTTTAAAGTATAAAGGGAAAAGAAACATTTATTTTTATTAAATTTATTACTTTCCGTGGTCCGCTTGACCAATTAATTTCATTCAATTAATTACGGTTTTAAGTTAAGATAAAAAAGTCAGTGTCACGAGCGGGATTCGAACCCACGAAATTCGGCTTGTTACACCGCTATTCTACCACTTTACCGCTATATCCCATATCAACCGCACCTTTTGAATTTCCCTCCTTTTTACCATTTTTCAAATGTGTAATCTATTTGATTCTCGGCGACAAGTGAAATGGCCACGGAAGTTAGTGCCTGAGGGGATCGAAGTCACGATAGCTCAAGTGGTAGTGTAGCGGCGTCGAAGGTCGAGGGTTCGAATCCCGCTCGTGATACTGACTTTTTTATCTCAACTTAAAACCGTAGTTAATTAAAATTTATTTTTATATATCTTTTGAAAAAAGATTATTGACTGTAGTTTTAAATCTTTCTTTTTTTAAATTTTTTATTTAGTGTATTGAACGTTTTTAAGGGAGTTGAGCGCTAGTAAGCTGTACTGCCAGCTCGGCGGAGTCCAACCTCATATTCTGAGAAAGGAGGTGCTCCCGACTGCCAGCTTGTACACGACGGCTATTTCGGAAGAGCGAAACTACCCGGACCTTGTCACCTACCCTCCGACGTCTAATACAGCCCAATGCTCGGCTACTTTACCTAGGTAAGAAATAAAATCTTCCCATCGACTAGTGAAATAACTAAGCCGAGCGTTTCAGGTCGAAAATATGGTACCCGATGGTCTCGAGCAGCCAATCGCCCCTCCTGGCCGGAAGCAGATGCGGAAGCAGCGCCGGCGAGAGTTCGGGTTCTAACAGACGATTTTCAGCCGAATCGAGATCTTCCTCTAATTACAGGTTTGAAAAGTAATACTATTAACTAACTAATTAATGTACGAGCGTTCAGAGTAGATATCTGTCGGTCTAATCTTTCAATTTCCTTCATCATTTCACGCCGACTGACCACCCGTCAATATCCCTTTGCCAGGCATCTATATCTTCTTCGGCAGCTTATAATCTCGCATCTTCTGCAGTTTTATTTCTGAAAGTGTGCAGATATTAACTTCGCTGAAGGACTTTTTGAGATTGATATTCTTACAGATCCAATTTGTGTGGTGGTTTACCAGGCTGAAGATAAATTGACGTTCTTCTTTTTTTCGAACCTTTTGGATCATCTCACTCTGGTACATTTCCACTGGCCTAATTATCGTCTTTTAAATTATGTTTTACGTAGTTAGATGCAATGCTTGTTAAAGCATTTTATTCATCTCTAAGCGATATCTGCTACCCTCTGCTGTCGTGAGCTATAAGTGATACTTTACAATGCCTTAAATTGTGCTCTTAAATAGGGACTCACTTTTCTCTGCACGCTTTAGTCCTTGTCGTTCTTATATATTTTGTCTTATGTTCATCATCAAGCCTTTGCTTTAAACTCTTTTAACACTCCTGAAAAGCTGGTACTGTTCACGCTGTGATCGTCACAGGTCATATGTTTGTCTGTTGTAAACACTCCTTCTGGGGTTAGTTCGGATTGGTTTTAGCTTTCTTGAGGACAAGGTTGAATGAATGCAATGACTAGCAGGGTCTACTTGTCTCAGCCCACCTGTCATTTATTATTTTATTTAGTTGTACTTACCTTCACATTTTATTTTGTATCGTCGTATAAATCAGTTATATCCCTAGTCACCTTTTCCCTCTCGACAGAATCTTATGTCTTTTGATATTGAAAAACAAATAAAGGAACACGTTTGTACATTATTTATACTTACCCTGCCTAAAACTACACTCGTAAGTCCTAATAACCCTCTCAGCCCACCTCATTAATCTCCGGTTCATTGTTATGGAGAGGTCCCTTTATTAAGTTCATTAGTTTTCATATGTCATCGTGTCCCCGTTTCTGTACAATTTGATCTACATAAACCGTAACAAGATATATACCAGCGTCAGAACCGCCTGCCCCCATATCCTTGGACAACAAAATTTTCGAGCAATCGTTTCTATTATCTCTTCTTGAAAGACGTAATTCCTTCATTCTTTTTGTATGACTATCACGCAATTATTCTATCATAGGTATATTCAATAAACTCTGAATATAACTCATTTAACTATAAAAAATTTCTGATTATTTCAAAATAAATTTCTTTCTTTATCTTTACAATATACTGCACGACTTACTACTAAAGACAAATATACCTTGCGTTAACTGAAGAATCGTAAATATTGATGAACTCACTTATGACGTCTCTATTTCTTCTTAAACTTCAAAAACAAAATACGGAACCACCAATTTGCCAAAACCATAGCACTATTCAACATGGGTTGTATATGTCATGTGGATACTATTGCCCTGGTTCTTGACGTGGCGCAAGTGTTTGATCTAGTCAGGCGCCCTAGGCGTTTTCTCCAACTCAAAGGATCTCCTCCCTTCAACCTATTAACTGATCCTCTGATCTTAAGATCCTACCTGTCCGACAGATATCACCAAGTCAGATAAGATGCAGATCTTTCCTCTTTCTTTCCTTTCGGAGCTAGAGTATCGCAAAGAATCATCCTAGACTCTTCGATATGCTTTATATACTGTCACATCCCACTACATCCCTCTAATCCTAACACGTTCCTTGGTACATTAGGAGACGGCACAATGACGAACTCCAGCTAAGCTACTGCCAATATCACAATCTGAACGATATCCAACAAGGGACCAAAAACTAAAGAATAAAAAAACAACTTAAATTCACTAGTTTTCGTGGTCCGCTTTACCAATTAATATCTTACAATTAATTAAGGTTTTTTGTTGAGATAAAAAAGTCAGTGTCACGAGCGGGATTCGAACCCACGACCTTCGGCTAGATACGCCGCTCTACCACTTGAGCTCGTGACACTGACTTTTTCATCTCAATTAAAAAGCTTAATTAATTGTAAGATATTAATTGGTCAAACAGACCACGAAAACTAGTGAACTTAATATGTTAAAATGAAGTACAATTCAATAAAGCTCTTCGTGGCCATTTCATTTGTCCCCGAAAATCAAATAGATTACACGACATTTGAAAAATGGCAAAAAAAAGGGAAAATTGAAAGGTGGAGTTCGGATGGAGTGTCCGAGTGGATCGAAGTCACGATAGCTCAAGTAGTGGCGTATCTAGCCGAAGGTCGTGGGTTCGAATCCCGCTCGTGACAGTGACTTTCTTTATCTCAACTAAAAACCTTAATTAATTGTAAGATAAAAAACAACCAAAATAAATAAATTAACATAACCTTTGCCCTTCTATGTCCAACACAATCGATTACTGATGACCGCAGGCAGTAAAATATGTAGGCCTGTTTCTCGATAACATACTAACATGAAACTCCACACAAGACTGGAAATTCAGCAGTAACAACCTATACAAACCTCTTACTCGTGTACCAGAAAAGCATTCAACAACGAACAAAGCGTAAAAAAAGTAAGTAATTTATAAGACAGTACAGAATAGAAATTTTGAGATGACCAAACGCTCCAATTCCTAAGGAATTCAGTCCCTGGAATCTACAATTCTCCTTAAGTTCATGCTACGTACCGATCCTTACAGTCCGCAACGATTTCCAAATTCCTTTTGCCAAATAACTCATAAATTCCCGTTAGTAAAATTCCATAACTCATAAGAACTTTACATTAGCCAACTTGTCCAAAATAATTCTCCTTACAAAATTATTTCAACTCTAGATTATGGCACAAATGCATGCAAATTTTTAAAAATTCTTTACAATATGAGGACTTTGAAAAATGAAGACTTGTTTGCAAATACAACCAATGTTAAAAAAATATATATATAGTACCGCAATGACGTTTTAAACCGGGCTACTTCTTGACCAAGGCTGTTTTTGAGAGAAACTGCGGTTTTAAAAAATTAAGAAAATTGAAAAAAACGGATTTATTAAAAATCAAATTTAAAAAAACTTCATTCTTCCACACACTGCTATTATGTATATTCTCTTCCTTACTAATGGAAATAGCTTCATCTCAGGTCTAGGATGAAAGAAGCAAGTGTTTACATCCCGGGAAGTTTCAGACAGGTACAAAGGTAATAGGCAATAAGGATCTGATGACTGCAACTTTTAACTTATTCATTGAGTGATTTTCTCAAGTTTCTATTATTAACTCTCTTCTTTCTTCTACCAGCTTTGATATTGTTCTTTTGTAATCCTTTTTCATGACCCTCAGTTTTGATTTATTTTTTAATAGCTCATTCACATTATTGGTCATATTAATCGTTTTTCAGTGATGGTTCTTCCCTCACACCTCACCTGTCATACTCGTCAACACTCGCATTGAAAAGATTATTACCTTGGGCAAAAACTTCATCCCTGTTTTCAATGTTAAAATACTGTATTTACTTGATTGTTCGTTATTGAATAGATTGGAGTACCCTCTTGATTTAGAATTTGCAACCGTTGAAATCAGAATGATATCAGGACAATTTTAAACAGGCTGCCGGGCAAGAGCTGCGAGCGGTCGGTGAGTTCGCTGAACCTCTGCATC
Organism: Cimex lectularius; assembly: GCF_000648675.2. Lineage (NCBI taxonomy): Eukaryota > Metazoa > Arthropoda > Insecta > Hemiptera > Cimicidae > Cimex > Cimex lectularius. The sequence continues at coordinate 218,593 of NW_019392752.1, read as the reverse complement.
GAACCAGAAATAAGTTGTTCGCAGACGAGGCAGAAGTCCTGGCACCACCCGAGCCTCCCGACGTCTCCAGTGAGGTACCACATGGCTCATAAATACGATTCTAACGCAGTAAGTACGCTTCGAATACTCACAATTTATTTGGCTTCTTTTTGTTTATTTTATTGTACTTTTAGGACACTAGCGAAACCCCGATTCTTAACTTGCTGGGAAGTGCCGTCTACGACTATCACGCCGCTCAATTGGAACGTTTCCTAGAAGAGTACCGCTCCCTCCAGGACGAGCTGAATCGTATGAAGGAGACGTGCGAGGGTCTGAAGGAAAAGTCTATCGAAAAACCCGCCCTCTCGGATTTTTCCTCTTATCGTTACACTTCGAATTCCATCTACAACGATCTCTTCCGCAATTGAACTAAAGGTGATTTCGTACAGAAAAAAATTAATGTATGAATAAGTGTTCGAGGAAACAATGTTTTCCATATGATAGTTTTTATGTATAAAATCCAATCATAATATTAAAATTAAATTAATAAGAAATTAAGCTGGAAAGCGACCAATGAACGAAATTCTTCTGTAAGAATTATGAATTTATGTCATTCTTTTTCTGTATGTTGTATATATCGTTTATAATAATAAATACACTATTTGATCTCACGACATTATTTGCTTCATTGGTATAAGCTCTCACCTAGCGGTTAGTATCGAAATGAAACTCACGTTGCAGCTCCCAAGGGTCAGTTGTAAGGCCCGCATTGTTTAATCTTTATTATCGGGGACCTCTATAACATTCAAACAAAATTTTAGGTTTTGTTGGTCTATGACACAGCTTTTATTCTGTTTATTACACCCGTCTTACAGAATTGACCCCATTTCAATTAAACTAAGTGAACATTAAGAAATTCCATAGTCAAATCCCAAAGGCTTCAACAGGAAATTTAATAATTTAACTATTCTCCAACCGCCTAAACAATGTATATCAGACCAAGGTACAGTAAAAGTAATGTCATATTATTTATGTTTGAAGTATTACATTTTAATGTATATTATTTGAACAATACTTGGGCTAGCTCGGTAACGAATAGTCTACTTCAAAATTGTCCAAAACCAAGTCTATTTGTAAGTTTGTCAAATGCAAAAGCGTAGATATAAAATAGATAATAAAAAAATTCTTAAAAACGGTACCCTATTATAGGCACACAATTTATAAAAGGAGATGATTATTTTTTTATGAATTGGAAATCCCCAGGTTGTCAAGAGAAGAGGGTGCCATGAATCACCTTCTAAAGTATAAATCAGTAAAAGTATTGGTTGAGATAAAAAATTCAGTGTCTTGAGCGGGATTCGAACCGACGACCCTCGGCTAAATACGCCGCTGCTCTACCACTTGAGCTACCGTCCACTCGGACACCAACTTCCCATCTCAACCCCACCTTTTGAATTTTCCCTCCTTTTTGCCATTTTTCAAATGTCGTATAATTCGATTCTCGGCGACAAATGAAATGGCCACGGAGAGCTTTCGTGATGTGATATACTTCATTTTACTTTTTAAATTCATTAGAGTTCGTGGTCCGATGGGCTGAATAACATTTTTCAATTAATTAATCTTTATATAAGGTATGGGTCGAGATAAAAAAGTCAGTTGAGATGGGGAGTTGGTGTCGGAGTGGATCGAAGTAACGATAGCTCAAGTGGTAGAGCAGCGGCGTATCTAGCCGAGGGTCGTGGGTTCGAATCCCGCTCGAGACAATGACTTTTTTATCTCAACCTTATATAAAGATTAATTAATTGCAAAACGTTATTCGCTCAATCGGACCACGAACTCTGATGGATTTAATCAGTAAAAGGTTGTGCCCGTAATTATCATTAACTATATGCATTGCTTATATCATTAAAGTTTATGCTTTAAATGGAAGAATCACGATGTAGGTCACAGAATAATTGGAGAGTGCAAATACATTCTATTGGCAGTACAAGTACACCTGATATTTTCTGGATATCAACTAGTAATAATGTTTTTTGTTAATAATGTTTTTTTTAAAAAGCATGCCTTATAACAAAACTAATTTGTGAACTTCATTTTTACAAAGATACAAGAAAAAAGGCAGATTCTATTTCCACGCTTTTTTCGGCGTTTGATTAAGTTAATAAGATTGGAATTAGAATTTCTCACTGTATGTTGTTGGCAGCGAATTAGTTAACCGTGTCCGTCCTGCCCAGTTAGACTTAAACTTATCATCAGGTCATTTAACCACCCAAAGTTTTACCTAAACATGTATTCACACTGTAATGAAATTAGTTTGTTAACATGTCTAATTGAATTTGCGCTAAGTAAATTGTACTATTAACGCTTTTCCAGAATCTATTCCCTTCTTTCTGAAAACTATTGCTTTAGTTTAGTTATGCCAAATTCCATTTAGTTGTTTTGTTTTCATTATATTGGATTATCATACAATGCTATGCAGCGTCACAAAGGTTGGTGACATCTATGATAACATCACAAATCCGTTTGAACCAATTTTTTGGCGGGACACGTTACCCTTTGGGTACTGGCACCCCCGTTGTACAATCTCAGTCCATTACGCACATTCCAGCGGGACAGACCTTTAAAATGCCAGATAGCAGTTGCGAGGTTCAACTCGAGAACTAAGTGGTTCCTTGGTTAAACTAAATCCAGGTGGCTCCTGAGGAGGCTGTGAAACCGTAATCTTCCTTCGAGCTAGTGTGAGTGACAATTGCTCTCAGGCGTAAGTAAAACACCTCACCTAGGTCTGTCAGTATTCCATTTTGTAAAATTTTCATAGATTCAAATTATTCCCAGTTTCAATTTTTATTCAACCCAGCCTCCGATCTTTTTTTGTCCAAGAAATTATTAAATACAATTTCATTCATTAATTATATATGAACTGTCCTCGATATTTTGCCAATGCCGCTTTCATTCTGTACAAAATAAAACCTCAATTAAAAAATTGTAGGAAGGGACGGAGCTCTTCTATTTCATTCAAAAATTGAAACAAACAAAGAGTAACTGTTGCGCACAAGCGCAAATTGGATGGCATTCGTACACGCTCTCTATACAGAGCCAAGGAAGGACGATCTACAATTAAGCGTACAAATAGAGCCTATAATTAGTTACAATAGCCTACACAAGGGGCGTCAGTGGCCGCAACGGTTTATGCGTTGACACGGCGCTCATCACTGTTAGGTAAAGGTCCCGGGTTCGAATCCAGCGGCCCTGCATTCAACCCGACATACAAATGGGCTTTTTTCAAAAACACCGGTACCGGGGGTTAATATAACCTCTGCAGTTGCGAACCCTCGTTAAAAAAATCTAAATTTTCATCCAAAAATATCAGTACGTCCAACGCGTACAAGATAGCCTTAAAAATGATAATTCTTTTCTGTGCCATCCGAGTTGTTAATATTTAAGGGCTCGTAGCCCAGCTTGGTATGAATATTAGCATTATGAGAATTAAAATGAAAGAAATAGCTGCTGTGCTAAAGCATACAAATGGATAGCATTCTTAAACGATCTCTATACAGGAAAAAGACTATCTTCAATTATGCTATACAGAATGAGCAACTACCATTACATGACTGACACATAGATGAGCCTCGGCGCTAAAGTTCGTCAGTTCGTCCGAGTTCTTGTCACTTAAAAGGTACGCTGCCGACCTGGCCCAGCTTAGCATGTGTATCAGTAACCATGGAATTCATCTCTTATTTCCCGTGTAAGTAACTGTGATTTTTACCCTATGGGTTAAAAGTAGGTGAAATAGAACAACTTGAATAGATATGAACTCAAACTTATGGAAAATTCACATGGGTTCAACAAATATAGAGAAAGCCTGTGCTAAAATCTAGCTTTGACCGCATTTGATCAAATTATGCCGTCCCATTCTCATCTATGAAGGGCAGTAAAAAAATGTTTCCCCTCATAAAGTGAAAAGTTAAGGAAATACGACGCATCATGAGGATATGGAAAAGTTGGAGAGACCTTTGTATGGCTCCCAGCGGTGGATTAAAGGAAGAAATATAATGAAAGTTTTCTAAACATCCTAGATCACAACGGTTGTAAATATGAAAGTTTATTGTACATTCATGTTTACTTCATTACTACAAACTGAGATAACTTGCAACTCTAATGTTAAATTGTTAATGATCTAATTGATCGATTAAAAAAGCATTAAAAGGCACATTCAGTATTATTCAAATTTTATTTTTCGAATAATTTTAATTAATATGGTGGTAGAAATATTTTAAATCTAGAAAGTTGGTTACTTTTTTAAGTAAACACTATTTATTTTTAAGCAAATTATTTTAATTGTTAATGCATTTCGAGCTAAATTCCTGGTCATTCTCCAGAGCTCAGTATTTAGCCAAATGGAACTCATATTTTACATAAAAATGAATAGTGTGTTGTTCAAAAAAAAAATAATAATCAACTTGTTACATTCAGGATTATTTTGTTTATTAAAGGATGGAAGCAAACGTCGCACCCAAAAAAATACACCTGCTAAATCACACATTTTCACAAAAAATACACGGTGAAGCACAGGGTTCTCACTCCGGGCCCATATTTTTCCTTGTTTATTTCAATGATTGTAGAATATTCAAGGATTGTTTTTTCTATTGGCAGATGATTTGAATTTTTTTTAACTTCGTGTTAGCTCACGGTTGTGTTAGTTTACAGGGGGAACTGTACTACTTCATTGTGGTGTGAGAATCGTCTTCCTTTGAACAGTAACAAACGCAAGGTAATTAAATTTACTAAAAATATCTTACCTCGTGGCTTAGATTGTTTTGAATATTTCGTTGAAGGGCAGAGATTTGAAGAGGTTGATACTATCTCCGACTTTGGTGTCGTTGTCAATAGAAAGATCGATTTCAGCGACCATATCAAGCAAATTCGAAGAAAAGATCAACGCAATCTTGCTTTTATTACTAGGTTTTCTGGAAATTTTAAAAATGCCTTGGTAGTTAAAATATTATATCATTTCCTCGTGCGTAGCCATTTGGAATATGAAAATATCGTGTGTACCCCCTTTTCTTCAGAACAGAATATGGACTAAACTCCTCTCTACCGAGGATGATGAGATTGCTGAATCATTTTTTTTACGAGGTTTCGCAACAGCAGAGGTTATATCAACCCTCGGGGTGCCGGTGTTTTTGGAAAAAAGCCATGTATGAATGTATGTCGGGTTCGAATGCAGGGCCGCTGGATTCGAACCCGGGACCTTTACCTTACAGTGACGCCTAAACCGTTGCGGCCACCGACGCCCCATGAATCATTATTCCAATGAAATATGTGTACACGACTCCTTGAATTATGTCAAGCCAAATTAAAACGCATACTTGCCAGGAACCCATAAGCCATGTGTTTTTAGTATTATTGTTTAATTAAACAATTGGGGTTTTTTTGTGATTATGTGGTCTTGCAGATCCATGAAAAATCAGTTTGAGTTAAAAATAAATAAATAAAATGAATAAATAAACGCCAAGGAACTGACAGGCGCGAAAGTGAATAAATACAATATTTTACTGAGATAAATTATGTTAACATTTTTTCAACTGACGAAAATTCATTTTATTATTTGTTATTACATTAATAATTTTTAGTTTTAACAGTTGTTCAAATAAATCTTAACGGATCATCTAAATAAATCTTAACGGTTAAATCGTTCAATTGAATTTGGTGATGGTCCCGAGAATCTAAACAGGCAGTTTGAAGTCAAAGCCACGTTGCCGTTATACGAAATCTATCAGCGTCCTCGGTGCAGCTAAGCCGGGCATCCAGCCGAGAATTTTTATTGCCGGACCACCGCGTTTTACAACTGTATCCCCTGATGTGTGTTCCCCCTGTGAATTTTAACAGAGATTGAAAACTCTGGCTTATCAATGAATAAATCCTCTGCTGCCCAGAGGTCGATTCATTTCGGCCGGTTTTTTTACTGTCTGTTTAAAAGTGCGTTTATTTAATATGAATGCGGACGGGATGTGGTAGAACCGTACATTGACGGAATTTTTACACACTCTTAGACTTCAAGAAATGAGGAAACTATCAGAGCGTCACAACTTTTACAAAAATCATTCCAAACTATTTCTCTTTCTCTATCTATCTATCATTCTATCTATTTGTCTATATATGACTTATATACTTATCTATCTGTCTATGTTCTGCGCCAGAAGAGGGCTGTCGTGGCGACGTTGTCAGATTTAAGAGATTTTCAGCAATGCTTCCTCTATTTTGAAAATCATTGGAGGTAATTGAAGTTTTGAATCCTACGCGAAAAATTAATTTTCGAAGAGCATCTAGGATTTTTGATCGGAAGCATGTTTTCAAATTTTACAACTGATTTTTGTAATCGTTTATTTTCAACCGTTTCCGCCCCACGGGTGCATGACCATGTATGGCCCTGTTTTATTATTTGATGATCATTCATGCGCAGGTCTTTCACCTTGCTTTATAACATTTTATTACAAACTATATGAAAATTAAATTAAATTAAAACTTCTATATTTGTATGCGGTTTGGTTTTTAGGGTTATAACGCAAAGATATTGTTCAGACAAATAAATATATTTTCCTAAAAAATATGTAATACAACTAATACAAAACGGAATAAAGAATAAAGAATATTAAAATAACAGGGTATAGATTAACATAATGTATTTTTTCATTCAATTTTCATCACTTATAATCATTCATGTGTATAAAAAATTATTTAAATAATGGACAAAATCAAAAATGTACACGAGAAGATGCTGTTTGTTTTTAAATAAAAAATCCTCAATGATGTTCGGTGTTATGGCTTTTGAATCTGTAAATATCGTATGCACATAATATTTAAAAAATACATGTTTCAAAAAATATTGCAATTTGCTCAAACATACATAAGTTTTATTCTTATTTTTTGGAATATTTAATGCCTTTTTGGCTATAAAATTGTATTTGTTAAAGCTTACACACTAGCTTGTAGATATAAAAAGTTATTTCCTGGAATGTTTTTTTACCCATCCACTTCCCCGCCATACCTAAGGGAGACCCCATACCGGCGGACCACGGCCACTAAACTAATTCAAATGGGATGCAAGTTTAGGAGATCCTTATTGTGCTTAACGGCTTCCTTTGACCTTGCCCTGAAAGGAATGACCCAAAGAAGCAGGGAAATAATTTTTCTTATTATTAATTTACCTAATCTAATAGATCTCCCCCTTGCTGGTTAATCCTTTTGAATACACTTTCTAATAAAGATATGTATGCAATATTTTAATAAATAACTAACAATTATGGGTACAAGGAGTAACCAGCCCGGAATTAAAAGTTCAGGGAAACGCTAAGATCAGTTATCACAGTAAGACAAAAAAACTAGTCAGGTACTTCATCGACTATAGTTCGGCTAACAGGCTTAAGGACCTCAAACGTCCTCTTTTCTTTAACCAGTTCGTTGAGGGTCGGTGGCCAAGTGTGGCGGAAGAGGAGCTTTAGAGGTTCCCTCGCACTCTAGTGTTCAATAGTCTGTGTTGGACACTGTCATCAACTCTGCAGTCGGGACACAGTGGACTGTTGGCTCTACGGAATCGGTACAGGTAATCGTTGAAATTTCCGTGACCTGCCATTATTTGTGTGCTCCAGAAATCTGGTCGAAACCACTTTCCTCTTGCTCGGTCCTCAATACTGGTTAAAAACTCGTGGGTTAATCTTCCTTTGGTGCTTCTTTCCTGCCACGAGTTTTCTATCCAAACTGTAAGGATCTCCCGGATCTGCTTTCTAGGTGCAGTTCGTAGCCTTTCCCTATCTGACGGATCCAAATTTACCATTGTTGGCTTCTTTCCATTTTTTAGCTGCCGGATTGCAATTCTACTGTGGAGGACAATGTCTATTGGTATAGTTGAAGCAAGGACTTGGATATTATTTCGTTGGATGTCACACATTTGTTTAAATATTTCTCTTCACTCTAGTTCCCAATAACGAAATATCATAGACATGTATAAATACCAATCCGTGATATCGGCCAGCAAATCTCATAAACTAGGATATTGTTTAAACCGCTAAATTCATCGGTAAATTTTCTCTTAAGCCCCACATGGAAATAATTCTGCAGCGTAAGCGTCTCGGATAATTTTCATCTGCCGTTCCTCACAGTGGTCATTTATATTGGTGGGCTTCTGTCACCTGTCAATTTTCAGGAAAAATATTCAGAAACATTCTTCCAAAAGCACCTGTCGATACTACCCTACTTTCTTTACAAATGTTCAATTTTTCAACAATCAAACTACACTACAATTCAATTTAAATAAAAATAAAGAGTATTAGAATAAAAAGTTTGAAAAAATGGTCCAGATTGGCAATATATGTATTGGCGTGCCCAAATTATGATAATTCATATCTTATTTTTTGCGCTATGCAACACTGTTAGAACAAGGGCATCTAAAAAAATGTCAAAAATTACACATTTTGTTTCATTTTTTATTTATTAATTTTTCTAAATTCTGTAAACCAAGTAGTGTGAATTTTATGTTTTATAACAAATATGTTTATAGAACGAAAGAAAATAGAATAGTACACAAATGAGAAGTTTATTTGACGATTTAGGGTATTTGGGATTGATTTATAATACAATATTTTAGGAAACCGAAGCTCCTTGCTATCCCATAGGCTAAACCCGCAAGATTTGTGTGTGTTCCGTGAGTGTTGGTTTTCACCGCCGTGCTGTTAGGACAGACAAAAGTTATAAATATTTTTCAAACAGTTTCTTTTAGTAAAAATATCAAAGTTAAATAAGGAAACTCAATAATCTTTTTACTATTTTTTATGTAGAAAAGTACGAAAGTGATCGTATTTACAAAAATATCATTTTAAGCGACAAAAGTGTTTTCGTCAAATATAGTAATAAGAGTGAAATCTTTGCTATTACACACTATATATTTAAGTACTTTTGTAAAGAGTATTAACCAATCCTAGGTGCTTAGGTGCCACTAAGGCATAGCTATCACGAATTTCAACTGCAGCAGGTAGATTATTGTAATTGTATCTACATTTTCTTCCTTAGATTGTTCATGCAAATTGGTGGTCAAACAGTTAAACACATGGAAACAATAACAACCATTTTATATCGTTTTATCTTTTTTTTGAGGTTACATACGATCTGAGATCTATGTTTACCAAGATTACTCCCTCTTCTGTCTCTGTGTATCACATTCTCTCAGACACCTTTTTCCTCTCCCTCTCCCACTCTTTTTCTTTCTCTCTTTCTCCATTTCCTTGACCTTATCTATTTTTCTCCGCTAATCTCTTTCCTTTTCTACTCATTTTCACTTTCTCTGCTCTCTCCCTTCTTTCTCACTGTACCTATTTATCACATTCTCTCTCTCTCTCTCTCTCTCTCTCCCCCTCTTTCTCTCTCTCTCTCTCTCTCTCTCTCTCTCTCTCTCTCTCTCTCTCTTTCTTTCTTCCTCTTCAATTAAATTAAATTAAAACTTTATATTAAACTCATACATTTCTGTTTGATTTGTTTTTTGAATTATAACGCAAAGATATTATTCCGAAAAATAAATATATTTTCCTTAAAAATGTTTAATACAACTAATACATAATGGAATAAAGAATAAGGAGCACTAAAATAACAACATTAACATAATTCATTGTTTTCATTGAAAAGGTCATCATATATATTGTATACAAAATTCTACAAATTATAGAAAAATATGTGGTATTTAGTGACCATTAGTCAATGGTTATTTGGAGATCTTGAGATGCTGTCTGGTGTGACGTAGGTTTTAGAAAAACATTTTCTTCATCGTACCGCACTAGTTACTTATCATTTTGAACAAAAACATAATTTCTACTTTAACAATCTAAAATTATTACACACAGAACAAAACAACGTAACTTTTTAGAAATGGTTTACATAAACATAGATAAACACAGCATCAATTCCAGAACATACGCACGTAAACTCAGTTGCAGCTAAGCCAATATCATTAATCAAATTCAATATCGATAACATACATATATCATCATCACATCACACAAAACATATAACATAACATATAAAACAATCATCACATTCCACACATCAAATAGTTCTACATAGTCTAATTCTTCAACAATTTGGCTTGCCTTTCCATAATTATCAATAATCAAAGCATAAGAACCATTACGCACGTTTTTTCCCAGTGTCGGCTCCTTTCACCTCAAAGAAGCCGACTCCTCATATAAAAATGTCTTTCTATACCGACATCCTCCCCCAAAACCCAACGTATATAAAAATAAAACAGCAATATCTCACCGGAACTCTCAACACGACACGCAGGAATGCCACAATTACGCAGAAAACAAACGCTTTGAGTGAGTACAAATACTTTGATTGAATTTAAAAATTCTAGCTTTGTACAAATTCATTTTTTTTCTACATCCTACATGTATTTGTAAAATTTAAACAATGTTTGTAAAGCCCAGGCTCTGAAGATGATCTCAATAAAGATCGAAACGTTAGCATGATAAAGAAAATATTTTTCTAAAACCTACGTCACACCAGACCGCATCTCAAAATCTCCGAATAATCATTGGTCACTAAATACCACACATTTTTCTATTATTTATAGAATTTTGTATACATTATATATGATGACCTTTTTAATGAATACAATAAATTATGCTAATCTACATCTTGTTATTTTAATATTCCTTATTCTTTATTCCATTATGTACTAGTTATTCAGTAATCGTGAGATGCGGTCTGGTGTGATGTGGGTTTCAGAAAAACATTTTCTTTATCGTGCCAACGTTTCAATCTTTATTGAAATCATCTTCAGGTCTCAAAGTGTTTGTCTTCTGTGTAATTGTGCCATTCTTGCGTGTCGTGTTGAGAGTTTCCCTTCGTTCTTCTCGTGTAGAAATGTGTGGTTAGTTGTGACCGTTAGTCGATAATTATTCACAAATCGTGCAATGCGGTCTGGTGTGATATAGGTTTCAGAAACTCACTCTCAACACGACACGCAAAATGGCACAATTACACAGAAGACAGACACTTCGAGCCATGAAGATGATCTCAATAAAGATCGAAACGTTGGCACGATAAAGATAATGTTTTTTCTGAAACCTACATCACACCAGACTGTATTTCAGCTTTCTGAATAATTATCGACTAACGGTCACTACTCACCACACATTATGTATTAGTTGTATTAAACATTTTTAAGGAAAATATATTTATTTTTCAGAACAATATCTTTGCGTTATAATTCAAAAAAACAAATCACTTAGAAATGTATGAGTTTGATATAAAGTTTTTATTTATTTTAATTGAAAAGGAAGAAAGAGAGAAAGAGAACGTGATAAAAAGACAATGTGATAGATAGATACTGAGAGACAGAAGGGAGAGAGCAGAGAGAGTGAAAGGAAAAGAAAAGGAAAGAGATTAGCGAAGGTTTATTTATTTTATATTATTTTTAAGAAGAAGAATAATAATAGAAAAATGATTCAAATATGTACAAATCAAAATTATTTAAATAAACTTTACGCTGTACTGCTTATCTTTATATTCTTTATACACCAAGCTAATGTTTCTCACCGTGTTTTTATTATAATACATTTGAATTTCATGATTGAACAATGTCGAGAACCTCTATGACGGAAATTCGTATGATGTGGTTCATCGTAATTATTCGAAGAAGGACCGATATGAACAATATAAGCAGTGATATAGCTTCCCATATTTTGTTGGAATTCGATCGAAGTGTTTGATGACGTACTTGAATCCTAATTTTAGCTTCATAAGTCGTCTAATGTGATTAGATTATTATTCGACTTGTATCATTTAAACATTGAGCCTAATGCAAAGATTCCATTGTTCCTCTTTTTGTTTTACGGTTTTTGGTGTATTAACGTAAATACAACGAAAATCCACTGATCACGATAGAGGCTAACAGAATAGTGGAAGATTTTTAATACCTATTTATTTTCTCGTTACTATGCCTACATACCCCAACATGTATAACCCGCCTAACTTTACAAACTTGCTGTTCTTACCTGTAGTGATAATTTTCTATAAACATTACATTTAACAAAACTTCTTCAACTTATAACATTTTATACTAAATTATAACTAAATGAATAACGTAAAAAATAAAATACAAATGGTAAACTCCCGTATCTTAGGACATATGCATGGCAATAAACGCCCTTCTTTAGGGGTTACCGGAGAGAGGAAAAAAGATAATAATACTGCATCTCATTACAATTTTTACCGATGGTAACAATAATAATCATAGAAATAAAAATAAAAACATTAAAAAAGACCAACTAAATAAAGATATAATTTGATGTATCTACCACTTTTTTACACACAAATGATTTGGATCTCGGTATACAAGGTCCTTTCTAGATGTCCCAGCAGAATTTCTCTTGAACCAATGACCTATAAAAAATACGTGTTTAATATTTTTTAGACTAGTTTCAAATTTTTACCTTTTTTGGAGAAAAATTATACAGGGTACCTCAGGCCCAGTTCAACTTCAAAATTTTAAATACGACATAATATACTTCATACACATACTGAAAAAGTATTTTAAAAGAATTTTTACGCTGAAAACAACCATGCAATCGGATTTTAAATTGGTCAAAAAATGAAAAATGTTATGGCAAAAAGAACCCGGCAGCGTAATCTCGACGAGGAGTTGAATTTTACTGTACTTAATTTCAGTAATTTCGTGGTCCGCTTGAATAATTAATGCATTACAATTAATTAAGGTTTTTAGTTGAGATGAAAAATAGTTAATGGCACGAGCGGGATTCGAACCCACGATCTTCGGCTAGAAACGCCGCTACTCTACCACTTCAGCTATCGTGTCTTCGATCCACTCGGACACCATCTTCCCATCGAAGTCACGATAGCTCAAGTGGTAGAGCAGCGGCGTATCTAGCCGAAGGTCGTGGGTTTTTATTTTTATTTTTTTATTATTATTATTGGCCTTATGATCTTGCATATTAGCCATGGTACGAATTTTTGTGTGTTCAAATTGGGGGTTATCGGGATAAAAGGGCCAGAGGCGACGGTGGGAATCGAACCCACGACCGTGGCGTGAGAGTCTCTCATGCTAACCACTCGGCTACCGCGGTCCCCCAAGGTCGTGGGTTCGAATCCCGCATGTGACACTGACTTTTTTATCTCAACCAAAACCTTAATTGAAAAGAATTTATTTGGACCACGAAACCTAATAAAATTCACTGTACGTTCGTGAAAATCCAAATTCCTCTCTCCGAAATGTTGCAAGGGTTTTAGGTTTTTCAAAAAATAAAATTAAAGATGTACTCCAGATTTACCATTTTAAGCCGTATAGCTTTCATCTTGTCCAGGGACTTCGGCGTGTAGCGTTCCTTGCACAAATGTCGATTTGGGAGGCAGAAGAAAACGTTCTTCCATACATCCTGATGGCGGACTGATGAATCCAAGTCCACCTCTGATGGCATAATAAACCGAAGGAATTTTTGAACGTGGGCTGAGTAAAATCCTTGAATTTCGTACTCTTGCCATCATCAGGTGGTTTACAGTATCAACGTTTACTGAACTTCTCGGAAATAAATTAATTAGGCCTTAGTTTTACCAAAATAATTTAAATGGTAGTCAGTTCCTTATTTTTTGAGGGAGGTGTTATCTATTATATAATGTTCCTCTACTACAACGACAAATAAAGGTTCTCCAGCTTGATAGATGCCCCGCACACAATTCTTTGCAGGTGATTTGAAACGTCAATTCCAGGATAGGTAGATATGACCTCATGACCCGATTTGTTGGCCTCCTCGGTCGCCCGATTTGACTCCACTCGACTTCAATGAGGCCATTTAAAAAACAGTGTCTACGCCAAGTTGAAGAAGTGTTGCAAAGGAGAAAAATGCTTGCAAATCCATCTCCCCTGACTCTATCCCTATGAGCACCGGTGAAGAGTAGTTATATAAGCAAATCTCTTCATCTTTACGGAAGGCAGGCAGTTTGAACATGAAATGTGACTGAATGATTGGTTTCCAATGATCCAAATGATTCATTTATTTCAAACTTTTTGCTATAACTTTGCCAGTTTATGTCCAATTTAAAATTGTAACATAGTTTTCAGTGTAACAAATCCTCTAAAATGATGTGTTAGGATGTAAAATGATGTTTTTGAATTTTTGAGTTGATTTGAGTCCAGACCTGAGGTCTTTTTTTTATAGCCTCATTGATTCAAGAGAAATTCAGACGGGCCCTCTAAAAAGGACACCCTGTACGTCATAAACCAGACCATAATCTAGATTATTTGTAAAGTCCTAGTTGACTTATTAGTTACTAAAAAAGCATACTTCAACCATTATCATTAACAAAAAAATTTAAAAAAATATGCAAGACCCACGAAGGCATAAAACAAAAACAACAGAAACTAAAAAACATATCCAAGCACAAAAACTACAAAGAACCAACCATAACACCATACGTAATAAAACACACTCGTGAGTGAACCTGATAATCATCGCATTAAACAAATACGAAATAAAATTACTACAAAATGGACTCGAACGTAACATCAAATCAGCCAACACATAACAATACCTGCTCAAACAGCAATAGAAATGGAAACTAAGGTAAAGTTTTTGCAAAAAAAAATACCCTCAGTACTTAATTGATCAGTATCTACCACTAAATTCATACTTTCAAACCAAGCCCGTCGATTTATTAAACAAATTATTTTCCTGTTTTCTGTATTTTAATTTCCAAGATGTTAGCAGATTTGAACCGGCCACATTTTTTTTTTTTTTGAATAATCGATTCACTCGGGGAAAAAATAGATTTGACTAAACATTTGAGACTAAATGCCATCGGCTTCGGAAGAAGGGTCAATCCTAGTAAAATCCTCGATATATTTGAACGTGTGTCGTTGAAACGTAGGGTAATCCAGACAATCTTCTTTCGTAATATCTGTAATTTATATTCCTTCAGAGTCCGACCCCTGTATTGCTAGGCAGCTTCAACTGAAATGAAGTATTGTTTGTACGTGTAACGGTCCACACCTGTCACGCTTTTCCTTTCTTGTTTTTTTTTTCTCTCTGTGAAAAAGGTAAAACCCAGCGCTGCTACCCGGTTCGACCGAGGCATAAACTATAGGCATTCTTGTTGATAAAGGGTTAGGCCTCCACTCGGGCCCAAGCATTTATTATTCCTTGGCGCGTTTGAAATCGTTCGAAATATATCAACGGAAAAGTTCTTTTGCTCACTTCTTTGAAAACTTCTCCAAGAGAAGTACGTTATAACAAACAAAAAAAGTCAGATGGAAAGTTCCATTGTACCAAGTCCAAACACGAAAGACTCAATTTTTAACGTAACATAACTTACTTTAAAACTTTCTTTTTTTTATAATAACACATAATTTCACCAGTAAATCAGAGATCAGGTATGCGGTCATCGAACAAAGTAAGTTTTGTAGCTTACGCCAAGCTTTCAACCTTTATTGAGGTCTTAATCAGGGCTCTACAAGTAATTACAATTTAATCGTTTTGATGACCACATCTCTGATCTCTAACTTACTGGTGTTATCCTGACGATCGATTCATCCTTCATCCGGTATATGTAAAATGTTTAGTTAATGAAAATTGTGATACTTAAAAAAATATTGGTATCAAATGATCTTTTTGAAATACCTAAGAAAGAAGGTCTGCGCCGGTATCTCATGTGCCTTTTTACTTTTCATCTTGATTAAACATTTGCTGAGAAATGTTTTTGGTAAGAATATCAGACACAGCATTAAAAAAATTAAGTTGAAATTTTTTTTTAATGTACATTTATATCTTTCTTAAAAATTCAATTTACTTCTCAAATCTTGCAGGATAACACGCAAAATATAAAAAAAATATTAGACCATTAGGTTTTTATTTTGTCTCTAAGAGTATACTATTTTTCAAGAAAAATTAACGTTGTTTCATGGAAATTGACCGTTTGGCAAAGAAGTTATGAATTTTTAAACAGAAAACATTTTTTGTTCATTTTCTTACTTATGACAAAAGGAACGAGACTATCACATAATCATTATTTATACCTAAATGTTAACGTTAGATTTTTCATCCTTGTTGTTACTCGTTGTGCAGAATAATGTTAGATCAGATTTTTTTTAAAGCCTCACATGTAGCACACCTTAAGCTACTTAATTTTCTACTAAAGTCAAAGTAAGTTTTTACAGTTACATATGAAGAGGAGTGTCGTGTATAGGTTATCATAACAATTAGGATGTATGATTGCAAATTGTTAAGATTAGAAAGTGCATCACACCGTAAAAAAAGTAATACAACTAGTGCAAAATCGAATACTTATGAGTTAAAACAGAGCAGTTTTATATAAGAAGGGTAAAATGGACTTCAGTCATACAATGGTGTGGTATGGTAAAAAAGGATGCTAGGAAGCGGGGTTTGCGCTCCACAGGCACTGCATCCTTCTGGCTTATTGTACATTCCTAGTTCCTTAGTTCAGTGCAATAGACTCAATCCTTCTCCTTAGAAATATCAGGTCATTGACTGTCGCTGCTGCAATTTGATTTCCTAAGTTTTTTCCGTGTGTTAGGTTAAATTGCCATTGAGCTGTTGCTTCGCATTCAAAGATGATATGAGTGGCTGTTTCCTCTTCCTTATTCCATAATCTGCAAATGGGATCATCGTTGTATATACCCATGTTGTGTAGATGTTTTCTCAGATGCCATTAACTGGTTAGTAGTCCTACCACTCCTCTGAGTTTGGCCCTCTCTAATTGCAGCAACGCTTTCGCCAGTCTTGGTGAGAGTTGTTTCATCATAAGTCTACTATGTCTAGCTCTGCTAGAGTTTATCCACTTCTCCTTTTGTTTTGTTTAGATTCATTCTGCGATGGAGGATTCTATATTTGTTTTTGTTATCCCAAGTATAGGTTCGGGGCCTATGTATGGTCTTGTAGATCCTCCTCTGTTCAGTCTGTCTGCTTTCTCATTACCCAAAATTCCTCTATGCCCAGGCATCCAAGATATCATCAGGTTGTTGTGTTGCCCTAAGTTTTGGAGATTTTGGATGCATTCACTGACTAATTTTGATGTGATTCTTTTACATGCTAATGTTTTAATGGCTGCTTGGCTATCAATTCTTATGAGGATTTTTTTGCCAGGGTAACCACTTTTAAGCACGAGCATTGATGGCATGTATTTCTACTTGAAAGACCGAAGTGTACTACCCTATTGAGTTTGATTGCTCATGTTTTGGGCTTGTGCAGAAAACGCCTGATCCGGTTATTTCGTTTGTTTTGGAGCCATCTGTATACCATATCATTGTATCTGGTGCTCTCTTGTGTTCCTCCTGTCCTTTATAGTCCGTTGAGTCATACAAACTGTCATGGAGATGTCTTGTTAATTTTTTAAAAATATTTCTTTGTATCCATGAATTACACACATTAAAAATTGTTTTTAATGCTATAAAATCACGGACAAAACACTACCACTAACACCAGTATTGCATCCGGACGACACGTGTTATGAGTAGCCTGCCAATGCTGGCACTCGCGTTGTCTCGTTAAGGCGAGGAGATCTCAGGGGTCATCGCCGTTTGATGCGACGTGGAGGGTTCTCGGGATGGGAAGAAGTGGAGAGGGCTTGAGCAGTGCCCCCCCCCCCAGCTTAGGATGGGTTGAAAGATTGGAGTGAAGAAGCGGGAACGAATCAGTTCTTTGAAGAAGGGAATGTGAATGTCATTGTTGATGTGATTTACATACACAGTAAGGGGTTTGGTATTAGAAAGAAGTAAGTAGTAAGTTATAATTCTGCACCTTAGACGTCTCGGATAGTTTTAATCTGGCTATACTGTCGTCATCTTCATTGGTAGGTTTGTGTCAACTGGCAATTTTCAGGAAAAATACATTCTCCCAACAGCGCCTGCCAATACCACCCTATTTTCTATAAAAATGTTCAGTTTTGCTACAAACAAACTGCACTAAAATTAATTTTAAATGTGTCTAAACAATGTTAAAGAAAAAAGTTTAAAAAAACGGTCCAGATTTGCCATGTGTATTGCGATAAATTTTTTGCGTTTTGCAACCCCGCTAATAATGGACACCTAAAAACACTGTCAAAAAATTATATTTTTTTAATATTCTGTAAACCAACTAGTGTGAATTCCATATACTTAGGGATATAATAAATCTGTTTATGAAACGAAAAAATTAGAATGGTACAGAAATGACAGATTTAATAAATTTGACGATTTTATACTGTATTTTGGATTTGATTCATAATATTTTGAGGAACCGTACAATAGGCTAAACCCGCACGGTCGGAGAGTATTTCGTAAGTGTTGGTATTCACCGCCGTTAGAACATACAAAAGTTATATAATACGTTTTAAAATATTGGTCATTTTTTTCTTTTGGTTAAAATAATATCAAATTGAGTGAGGAAACTAAATAAGTATTTTAATATTTGATTCGTAAACAGTATACGATTTGAGGAAAATTTCCAATAATTAATGACAAATTGCTTATTTTTTACATTTTGTTTTTAATTATCAAAATTTCCAAATGGTTTGTTTTGAAATAAGTTACAGTAAATTTTAATCTACAACAATTTTTTTAACCAAAATAAGTAGGTTGGAGAAAACACTGGATATGTATATATTTTTGTAAGAATTGTCGCCATTGCCTAGTACTTTCTAAAAGTACTTCCAATCAATTTGTCAATGTCTGCATCTTAGATAGCCAAAATACTGGAAACAAATGGTGGCACCTACAGGTGCTTTGGAAAATGGCTACCACTTCAATTGCAACAGGGATATTTGAATGACATCCTATTTAGTCAGTTTCCACCTGTTGATGGACAAAATCTGATGAAGAAAGTGTAGATAAAGATAAGGGTGATTTGTCATCACATCCCATACTTTCATTTATATGTGACGAAGTAAATTTGCTAAGCAGACAAATCAACTATAATATGTATATAAAAATATAGCAAAAAAATATCACTTTTGCTACAAAACTAGGTGCTCTAAAATTCATAGATAAACAAACATAGTTACTGATTAAACTTCAGAAAAAATTGTCCATTCTGAATATGGGATTTGGCAGATTAAATGAGTATTTTTAAATAAACCAAATTCCGTGAGAAATAACAAGCGAGGTAAGACATGATTTATTTTGTTTCCCTATGCCCAACCCTTAAAAAAATAATAATAATTTTGCTACAAAACTAGGTACCTACCTTTAAATGCGTAGGTAAACAGAGTTGCTGAAAAAGTTCAGAAATAATTGTCCAGACTGAACATGGGAATTGGCAGATTTATTGTGTTTCTCTATGCCCAAACTAAAAATATAGATAAAACTACAATAATCTACCTGTTGCAGTTGAAATTCGTGATATCCAAGGCACAAAAGCAGTAAGCACCTATGTTGTGATAACTTTTACAAAAATGCTTAAATATACTGTGCGTAAAAACAAAGATTTCACCCTAAATACTATATTTGGTTAAAACACTTTTGCAGCTTAAAATATACTGTGATACTTTTGCAAATACGTACACTTTCGGATTATTGTACCTAAAAAAAAAGTATTAAAAAGATTTCTTAGTTTCCTTATTTAACCTTGATTACTAAAAGAAACAATTTGTGAAATATTTATAAATCTTGTCTGCCCTAACGGCGGTGAAAACCAACACTCACGGAACACACACAAATCTTGCAGGTTTAGCCTATTGTACGGGTTCCCCAAAATATTATGAATGAATGCAAAATACAGTACTAAATTTACTAAACCTGTCATATCTGTACCATTCTAATTTTTTTCGTTCTATAAAAGATTTATTACCACTAATAATATGGAATTCATACTAATTGGTTTACAGAACTATTTACAAAAAAAATCCATTTTGCTACAAAACTAGGCACCCTAAAATTCATAAGTAAAGAAACAGTATTAAATAAAGTTCAGAAAAATTTGCCCAGACTAAACATGGAATTGGCGTATTAAATGAGTATTTTTTTAAATTAAATAAATCAAACTCCATGAACAATAACAAGCGAGATAAGATTTTAAAAAAATCTGCTTTTTATAATTTGTCTGTTGATATCCAAAATTAAAGAAGTACCAAAAGTTTAATTAGCTACTGCAAAGTTGACTGAAATTGGTTATTAACTATATATAAACAGAAAGGAGTTTTTGTTTGTTCTAAGAGTTTACCGATATAAAGCAGTCAAAAGAAGGAGAATATTGTTGCAAAGATAAGTTTGAAAAAAAATTATGGATCACTAACACAATCCCAAGAGACCTACATCAATACTACCCTTGTTAATAGGTCAAGGTTTAAGTTTTGCTATATCACATTTCTAGGATCTAACAAAGGTATGAGACATCACTCCAACAAGCTCGACTGTACTTACCTAAAGGATTCTGTGAACCTGTTTTCAAGTAAATGCATACACTCAGCCTGTCTAAGGGGCTACATTTAATTTGATGTCAAATGTAATTTGGACAAGAATCACATGCAACATTGACCAGGTGTTGCATTCGTTGCCAATGTTGTAAGGAGGTACACATTGAATATGAATATAATGAGTCTCTAACCTTAAAACTGCTAGATAGAACTACAAACACATCTACTTTCTAAGTTTGACCTTTCTTCTAAATAATATATTGTAAAATTAAAAATAATATTTTTCAGTTGTCTTTACATAAAACGAGTATTTTTGTTTTTTTGTTTTAGTAACTAGAGAAAATAATTACATAGTTATTTCTTTTCTACATGAATTATTTTTTTAACACCTATTTTGTCTCCAGTTTTGTTAGAAACCAACTTTGATGAAGTACATAATTATAGAAGCAATAATTACACGTGTCTAATTCATTTTACCTCGGTTTTCACGTAATAAAATAAAAAGAATGACCCAGGTGTATTCCTATAATGTGTGCACATTTTCTTATAATGTGTGCATATTATACTATAATGTTTTTCCGGAATCACCACAGCTGTGACCATTTTCATATAAACTTAATACTTAAAAGTAACTGCATCAGGTGCAGCGACAAGTCTGGGATATGCATTCTAACATGGTTTTTGGAATTTCACAAAATTAATAATTTTAAATCATTCAACTAATAAAACATGTTAATATTTAATATTTTTTATTGCAAATAGTTTCATTGTTTTTTAATTTTTTTTAAAATTTTATTTTATTTATATTCTTTTTTAATTTTAAACAATTAAAATGAGTGAAAAATTGTAAATATATAATTTTATTGTTGGAAATATGCTGTTTTTGTTTTTTTAATCCATTTTGTAAAAATTAAAAACATGGATAATAACAATAGTAAATACAAGAAAAAATAAATTGTTTTATCTAAAAGAATTTTTTTTCTTTTTTGTTCAGCATAAAAATATTTTCCCTCATTTACACTTTGGTAAGAAAAAGTAGTCAAAATAGGTTTATGAAATAGTTGGGAATACGAAAATTCTAAATTGTTCATTCGTCAATAGTTGAGCCCAGCCAAGGGGAGTGGACAAAGTGCGTTGATTTGCGGGTTTGCATAATCAGACTTTCCCTGCATATTTTTGACCAGAGTAGAGTCATGATCCAAAACACTACAAAAATGGCTTTTGAATCATAAAACAATATTTATTGTTAATTACAACCTAAATGCAATCAACCTATAAATTTCAAGAAAAAAAAATTGCCGTACCTGGGCGATGGTCTTGGATTTTGGTACCCCGTTGAATGGGTTAACTGGGTGATCCTATGATCAGGACGGATGCTGGAATAAGTTAAGTAAAACGTAACGTGTTTGCCCAAAAAACAAAAATTGTTCAGCAGAAGTTTAAGAGTCCAGAATGTAAACAGATAGGGGAGAAAAGAGTGATTTGTTAGAGATGGGGAAGAAAGCAAGGTCTCCATTCCTCCCAAGGTGTCTACTACACATTGGATACAACCTCAGCGTAATAGATAGACAATCCAGCACACATTTTTTTATTACATTGTGTGTGTAATTATTTATTCATTATTAGAGAAGAATTTGGAAAATTTTTTAGGGAATTTTGTTCAAAGTGTACTAGAACTAATTTATTCATTCATAATATTCATAAAAACAAAATATGTACAAAATAAAGTAACAATTTGTTATTTTGAAATTAACCCCTGTTTTAAGTAAAAAATAGTTGTACCTCTAATCATTTTGCGTGAAATAGTCGGTGATTTTTCTTTTAGGTGTATTTTTCTGTTTCTCCGCACTTCTGGAATCAATAATGGAAAATTTGTTCAAAGCTTTCTCATAAGCTTCCCATCTTTCATGTTCTGTTTCTAAGCACCTTTTCCTCCCCTCTTCGGTCTTGAGAGAATAGGTCTCCGCACATTTTGGTTGGGGCAAAGACGTTCTGCTTGAACATTCACCATTTTGGGAGTTGACCGTTTTTCCCTTGTGATTTACTGTTTTCACATTTCGGTTACTTTCCACTTCTTCCATTGCACGGACTATATCAACGAAATCTTCTTCACTCTGATCAGTTTCTTCCTCTTTCTTCGCAACAATTGCAATTTTTTCTAAAATAACGCCTATTTTAAAACAAAATGACTCGATGACTTATTGAAATTTTATTCTGAAAGAACTAACCTAAATTGGTTTCTAACATATCATAGATATATTTATACAATAAAGCCCCAGTTCTGTTTGATCTAGTTGTCGAATATCCAGATATTATTTGCCACAGCATGCCTTAAATTGAATCATTTTAGTTTAAAATTTGTTAAAAAGAAAATTCCATAATTCTTTATATTGATATAACTTACCTACATTGACATCCTTCTTATTTAAAAATGTATACATACTAAAAATGTCATCTCTAAGTTTGACATCTCCAAAAGTGAAATAAGCTAGTCCTTTTTTACAAACAGAAGCAGCCATTATTTGAAGTAGAGCTTTCAATCTCGAATCACCGTTGAAAACCCCACATCCCCAATTTCCCGTAGCGATATTTCCTTCTGGGCCAAATGAAAATCCAGAATATGCCTAGAATGATCAAGCATAAAATTAATTAAAAGAAAAGTAGATTTTTTAACAAGTTACTGTACTTTATTGAGTTCTCTGTTTATCGACTCTTGTGAAAACTGATCTTCGGAATTTCGACTATAGTCGCTCGCATCAATAGCGACAACGACAGAATTCAGCCTATTATAACTATCACGTTTCAACTCTGTTTCTAGAAAATTTCCAGACCAGGTGAAAGTATCAGCATATCCTACGTATTTATTAAACCTCTCGCAACCTTAAAAAAAATATTATCAGCAATCATTTAAATTTGAAGGGGTAGTGATTTTTTAAAATA
The DNA here is from genome assembly GCF_000648675.2 of Cimex lectularius. Classification (NCBI taxonomy): domain Eukaryota; kingdom Metazoa; phylum Arthropoda; class Insecta; order Hemiptera; family Cimicidae; genus Cimex; species Cimex lectularius. The sequence continues at coordinate 195,265 of NW_019392752.1, read as the reverse complement.
TTTTTACCAGTAACAATAAATGCTTCCGTATCGCCAAGGCATTCAGTGAAAAGTCTTGATACGACAAGTTCTGGACAAATTAGAAATTTAATTTCTTCCTGAACCGACCCTCTTCCGAGCACTCCGCCTCCGACAAATCTAACAATAAATTATTCTTCAGCGACACAACAACAATCTTGACGCGATAATTATTCCGTACAGTTCATATGGTATAGTGTAATGAAATGTATATAATACTTGTTAGCGAAATCAACTTCCATGAGTCCTGCCCCTTGGTCTTCGATTGTTCCAACACTTGTGATATGAAGTTTGCAAAATTTCTCTTCTCTTTCTGACCAAACAGGAAGTTCTTCAGGTTTAACATGCCTTCTAGTAAATGTAATAATGCCTTTTGGCTCTAGAAAAAAATATGAATACAATTTAAAAATATATACATGTATAGTAATACAGTAGAACCTTTATTATCACAAAGCCTATTTCAATGGATGGTTAAAAAATTAATATCAAAAATGTAATATGTAATTAAAGATATTTAACATTGTTCTATTTCGTTTTTGTGTGTATTGAGAGTGAATATTATGGTGAATGTGTGGTATGAGATTGTACAGTAGAATATGAAGAACCCCATCAATCCTCTATTAGATTAGTTATGTACTGTTTTTATTTGTATGTTTATACATGATTGTGCATAAATTAGTTTACTATCTATCAATCAGTCAGCCAATTATTAACTAAAGAAATAAACAGTAGATAAATTATTTGATCACTATGACCTCTTTAATTCATTATAATCAGGTTCTACTGTATAATAAAACTAGAATGAGTTTAAATTAAATTTCATACTTTTTTTTATTATTCTTCTGAAGTAATTGATAAAACACTTGAGCTTCTGTTGAACACTGCTTAATGAATCACATTGAAAAAGCCTTAAAAATTTAATTTGTTAATTAATCATCTTCATGGTAAACAGTTATATAGAAAAAAAGAAATACCTATTAAAATTTATCGTTGGAAAATTTTTACAAGAATTCCTCCTTGGAAAAGTGCAAAGGAAGGCATTTGCCAACAGGATACACACCTGTTCCTGGGACATACTAATACTACGGTTTGCGCCTTTAAAAAGGAAAGGTATTCCACCTCGAAACTTATCTTCAATTTCTAAAGCCATATTGATAATTCCGGGCAAAACAGATTTAAAAAAATACTTCGATTCTTCAGGCTCAAGTGTCTGAAAATTTATGAGATGTGAGTACTGAGATAAAATAACTTGTTAAAGCAAACAACCTCTGAGAAAAATGTATGTAAGGCATCAAAATTACACTGCTGGCTAATTTTGGAATTGTATGAAAATATAGCATCCTCAAGTTCTTTACTTGTTGAAATTTGCGTCGTAAGTGCACTTTTGACAACACCCCATCTTGATTTGAGCTCGGTCTAAAATATTTACTATCATTATTTCAATAAAACTTTTGTTATTATTAAATCTACCTCTGAGACGGGGTATAAACTCTGAGGCGAATGTGGCATACGGACATGATTCAGGTCCCATAAGTCTGATTTTTTGGTTGGATGAGGCTCCGGAGGTCCTTCTCGAAGAGGTAACTTTAATTTGTACAAACATTAAGTACAATTTGTTTTTTCGTTAATTACAGAATATGACTCACTTTGAATAACACAGTGTGGTTATACGAAGGTCTGATGGACGGATAAGTGTGAATTCTTGAGGACTTGAGATCTTCCAGAGAAACACCGAGCCAAACAGGATCTGAAAATGGTTTTCTTCATTGGTGTACACAAGTACAAAGATTGATGGTAGGTGTTGGGTGTGAGAGTCGGTGAATATATTGAACCTGACTGGGTTTTGGGTGACTGAAAAGTGACCACTTTTTTTACTCACAAATAATCAGATCTCAGTATGGTATGGATGAAAAAAAAATCAATTGTTATCTGCCAAGCTTGTGGACAATGTTACAATCGTTGGCACTATTCGGACTGATTGGTCTTGTTGGTCTTTAAAGAAATTTTAAACCATATACTAAAAACTTAATTATATCAATTTGTAGACATCCTTAAAATAATTCAAAAGCTAGGCAGATAACAATTGAATTTGTTTTTTGCCTTTTCATCCAGACATACCGAGATCCAGATTATTTCTGAATAAAAAATTGTTCAATACATTTAACACTTTGAAAAGTTTACATTTTAATATTGGGTTGTCCGGAAAATAATGCAGGATTTTAAGTTTTCATTAAAAAAAATCTATATAAAATATTCTGTTTACGTTTACAGGATTACTCATTTGTATGAATGTCAACACTTATTAATCCTCTTCCAAATGATATTGTTTGTTTACCTCTGTAGCATTCCGCTACTTGGAAATAATTCAGTCATCCTTATAATGTCAAAGCGAGAATTTCGTACGATTTTCTTTTACGAGTTTAAACTCGGCCGAAGCGGAGCCCAAACGGCTAGAAACATTAACCAAGTCTGGGGCGAGGGTTGTGTTAATGAGTGCACTGTGCAAAGGTGGTTTAAAAAATTTCGGGAGGGAGATTTCAGCCTTGAAGATGAAGAAGGTCGTGGAAGGCCTTCCTCTCTTAATGATGATGTTCTGCGATCAGTGGTGGAAGAAAACCCCAAAACAACTGTTCGAGAACTTGCAGAGCAACTCAAAGTCAGTAAAACGACCGTCGCTGACCACCTCAAGGCGATTGGAAAAGTGAAAAAACTCGAAAATTGGGTTCCACACTCATTAAACGATCGCCAAAAAAATCAGCGCTTTGATGTTTGTGCATCACTTCTTTGTCGAAACAAAAATGACCCATTTCTGGCCAGAATTGTTACATGTGACGAAAAGTGGATTCTCTACGATAACACTAGACGTTCTGGACAGTGGCTCGACAAAGGAGAAGCTCCAATACATTTTCCAAAGCCCCCAACTCATCAAAAAAAGGTAATGGTTACGGTATGGTGGGCTTCATTTGGTTTAATACACTACAGCTTCTTAAATCCTGGCGAAACCATCAATGCTGAATCATACTGTAACCAAATTAATACCATGCATCAGAAATTGGCAGTAATGAAGCCCTCTTTGGTCAATCGGAAAGGGCCCATTTTGTTGCATGACAACGCTCGACCACATGTGTCACGTGTAACGTCACAAAAATTATTGGAGCTTGGCTATGAAACTTTGCCTCACCCACCCTACTCTCCGGACCTCTCGCCTACTGACTACCATTTTTTTAGACACCTGGACCACTACTTACAACACATAATATTCAAAAATCAAACGGAACTGGAAAATGCATTTATTGACTTTATCAATTCTAAAAATTCTGAATTCTACTCAGACGGAATTAATAAGTTACCAACACGTTGGGAGAAATGTATTGAGAGTATGGGAAATTATTTTGATTAAAGAACATTGCTTTAAAGTAACTAGTTTCTTTTTTTTTGTTTAATACCAAAATCCTGCATTATTTTCCGGACAACCCAATAGTTTGGCTGAAAAATGTAAACTAGGTAATGTATGACCTAGGCAGTCAGCTCTTAATAAGTCTTAAGTATGTGAAAGATTAAAACTTTGAATCTAGTGAAATTTTATAAAGGAAATCAAGTGAGGAGTGAGTGGGAATTTGCATCTTGTGAATTTTTTCTGTGAGGCCATAACAAGTACAAAATGTATATCAATCCTACTAGCCTTCAAGCAATTGCATAAACAGGAACAACATACAGTATACTATAATTAATTAAGGTTTTTAGTTGAGATAAAAAAGTCAATGGCACGAGCGGGATTCGAGCCCACGATCTTCGGCTTGATACGCCGCTGCTCTGCCACTTGAGCTATCGTGACCTCGATCCACTCGGACATCAACTTCCCATCTCAACCCCACCTTTTGAGTTTCCCTTCTTTTTGCCATTTTTCAAATGTCGTGTAATCGGATTGGATTCTCGACGACAAATGAAATGGCCACGGAGAGCTTTAGTGAAGTATATTTCTTTTTAAATCATTAAATTCACTAATTTCGTGGTCCGCTTGACCAATTAATATATTACAGTTAATTAAGGTTTTTAGTTGAGATAAAAAGTCAATGGCACGAGCGGGATTCGAACCCACGATCTTCGGCTTGATACGCTGCTGCTCTACCACTTGAGCTATCATGCGGTTGAGATGGGAAGTTGGTGTCCGAGTGGATCGAGGGCACGATAGCTGAATTTAATATAGTTTAGTATACTATTTAAAGTGTTATATGTATCAACCACTTTTTTATTAACAAATAATCTGGTCATCAGTAAGGTCTGGATGAGATGATGGATAGGAATAAATTGTTTCAGTCTAAAGTGACCCACCTTCAGTGACTTTTTTTTATACAAAGTGGTTTGACGGTTTTTTACATTGTTATAAGTTCAAAAGTGTATGTCTAGATGACTTTGGACTTGGCAAGTAGTCCATCAAGAATCCAATTTATTTCCTATCCATCATCTTATTATGGAGTCTCACAAAATCAGGAAGGACACCATGAAAAAAATGATCTAGATGAAAAAAATGCAATTGTTATCTCCCAAGCTTGTTGGAAATAGTGTTAAAGTCTTCGGCAATGTTGGGACTGAGTCAGCCTTCAAAGAAATTTGAAACCTTCTATTGAAAATGTAATTATGTCAATTTGTAGACATCTTTGAGATTGTTTTGACCTGATGATAACCTTAAAACAGGTCGAAAGCTTGACAGATAACAATTGAATTTTTTTCATCCAGATTATTTGTGAATAAAAAAGTGGTCTATACTGTTAACACTTTGAAAAGTTTTCACAGTTTGACTGACAAATGTTCATTAGAATATCGTGGGTGGTCTGCTCTACAATGTAGCTCCATTATGCAAGAGATGAAATTTTGAATCTAGTTGGAAATGTGAAATTTTATGGAAAAAATCACTATTTGTGAGAAGTGAGCGAGAATATGCATCTCATGAATTTTTTTTCTGTGGGGCCATATCATGTCCAAAATTTATACCAATCCTACTGGCTTTCAAACAATTGCATGAACATGAAACAACATGCAGCTATAGCGGTGTACTATTTAAAGTGTTAGATGTATATATCACTTTTTTACTCACAAATAATCTGGATGTCAGTATGGTCTGGATGAGGTGATGAGTAGGAAATAAATTGTGTTTTACACAAGATATTTATTTATTAGAAACGTTTCGGTCTAATGTAGACCATCTTCAATTATTTTTTTATACCAAATGGTTTGACAGTTTTTATGTTCAAAAGTGGATGTCTAGATGACTATGGATTTGGCGAGTAGTCCATCAAGAATACAATTTATTTCCTACACATCATCTTATTATGGAGTTCCACAAAATCCTTCTTCTGTTCAAGATGCTGAAAGAAGCAGACTTTATGGCACATCCAGATTAAACAGAAAATCATTCCTTTTTATTATACCATCATAGCAGTGAGCTTTTTTTTGGTATATATCATTATTTTTCCAGTATAGGTTTTTTTTTTGGTTTTTTTTTTCCAATAAGTTGTTTTTCATGCTGTAGCATGTGAAAAGATCTTTTTTGTAGTGTTTTCTTCCTTTTTTTTGTCAATGTTTTATTCAACTATTGCACCATTAAGCAGAATTTGCCTAGGCTGAATTGATAGTTGGAGACAATTGGAAGCGGGCCCCATCATAAGTCATCGATGTTCACTATCAAAAAAATGGTCTGGTGGGGAAAAAAAAAAAAATCAATTGATATCTGCCAAGTTTGTAGGGAATAGTGTTACAGTGCTTGGCAATGTTGGGACTGAGTCGTTCTTCAAAGAAATTTGAAACAACATATTAAAAACTTAATTGTATCAATTTGTACACATTTTTAAGATAGTTTTGCCCTGATGGTGTGCTTAAAATAGGTCAAAAGCTTGGCAGATAACGACTGATGTTTTTTGTTTTTTTTTCATCCAGACCATACTGAGATCCAGATTATTCAGTAGTATATTATACAAACATGTGATGGTATCATGCCAGCAAAACTGGAAAAGTTTATTTAGAAGGTTCATGGAGAAAAGAAAAGAAAGATAAATATTTTTTTTGAGATGAGGAGGTGATGTCCGAGAGGATAGAAATCACAATAGCTCAAGAGGTTAGAGCAGTGGCATATTAAGCCTAAGGTCATGGGTTCAAATCCCGCTCGTGACACTAACTTTTTCATCTCAACCAAGACCTTAAATAAAAAGAATAATTAATTGAAATAATTCATAAACTATGGTCATCAAACATAAATGGATTAATATATAACAAATAAAGAAGTAATCATTTCACTAACAGCCCCATAGCCACTTCAAAAATCACTGAGAATTGAATCCTGATTACACAATGTTTAAAAACTGGCAAAAATGAGGAAAAATTCGAAAGGTTGTAGGTTGAAATGTGGTATTTAGAGAACGTTAATTAATGATTATTTGGAGATCATGAGATGTGGTCTGGTGTGTCGTAGGTGTAGAAAAACATTTTCTTTGTCATGCCAACATTTTTATCTTTATTGAGATCATCTTCAAGGGCTGGGATTATAAACATTGTTTAAATTATACACTTGTATAATAATAGCCATATAATTTAAACGATGTTTATAAATCCCAGGCCCTGAAGATGATTTCAATTAAGATTGAAATGTTGGCACGATAAAGAAAATGTTTTTATAAACCTACATCACCCCAGACAGCATCTCACGATTTCCAAATAATTATTGTAGATTGAGATGAGGAGGTGGTGTCCGAGTGGATCGAAGTCACGATAGACCAAGTGGTTAGAGCAGCGGCAGTATTGAGCCGAAGGTAGTGGGTTCGAATCCCGCTCGTGACACTAACTTTTTCATTTCAACCAAGACACATAAAAATAATAATTGTGATGTTCGTATCGGTGGTGATGGGATTATCGGTCAATGGTTGTTGGAATCAAAATGACTTTGAATCTTTGCCTTTCCAACAACCATTGACCGATAATACCATCACCACCGATACGAACATCACAATTATATTCAACGGTCATCACAAGTTACATAAAAAGAATAATTAATTAAATTTGTTTAGGGCTTACTGGCCCTCAGCATCCCACGGGTCATCCCACAATTTGAGCCACCGTTCAATGGACAATTGTGCACAACTATGGACATACCTAGATAGAAGTGACTTGAGTTAGGATCATTTAGGTAGGTGAAGCATGTCTTTACTAACAATCAGACCTAATTTGATAATGAGATAATTTACAAAAGTTACTATACTTGAAAAGTGATTTAAAAAAAGTTTATAGACAAGTTTTATAAAATTACTGCAGAAACTAGTGTACCTTCCTGAGGACTTAGGTGCTCGCTGCTTTCCTCGAACATATCTTGAGACGAATTCAACGACATTTCGCCGTGGGACTGACTTTGAAGTCATATCACGTACAAAATCACATAGCTAAGAGATTAATTTATTTAAAAGTTGTTAAAATTAAGACAAATAAAAATAAGGGGAGATTGTGGCTGTTGGTATAGAAAAACAGAAAATTGTTGAATGGAGATGCATTTAAACACCAGAGAAACCTCACAGAAGAGGCTACATGAAACTGGGGTGCAGTCGTTCAGACTGCTGACTGGGCTGTACACAAACCCGACTCGGGGGGGAATTAACTGTTTATCAGTCACGATTTCTTATTTCACGCAAGATTTTTTTTTCATTTTCTGATTTTCGACAATGTTCCAAATTTAGTTTATCACACGGTGCCGGATGTGAAATCCGACCGTTTTTCTCCTCGATCACATGACTTAGCAGTCTCGGTGGATTTGATGAGTGGGCTTCTGTTGCAATAGGCATGCATATCTGCAGCAGGAGATTTTTCGCTTGGACCCTCGTCTATGCTGCGACTTTGGTCATCGTTTTCGAATTCCTGCTGTTCGAGGTGCAGAAGCTGAGCTGGCCAGAAAATAAGTGCGGCGGACTCAGCGACTTTCACAAAATCCTGGTAGTCGCGGATCCTCAGATCCTGGGCGAAAACGGAGAAAACTGGATCGCCAGATGGGACTCGGACAGGTACATTTATATTATACAGAAAATTCTTTTACCTCCACCTCTACAACCATAGAAATTGTCATTTTAATCAAAGCATAGGCAAATTTCAGTATTTTTTTACCTTTAGGTTGGAAATCTAGAAGAATATTTCAAGTTTGATCACGTCTTATGCCTGAGAAACAGATGAAAAATTTATATCCATCAATATTTTAAATTAACAGTTGACCTTCAATGTCAACATTGTAATACAGACTGCTAAATTACTTGGTAGCAGTTCTAAACTGCATTATCGTATGGACTGAAAAACCGGTGAATATATTGATGGACAATTTTAACGCACCACTCAATTTATTTAGATTACTTACTTCCTTTCCTACTTTTGTACAGATGAATCCCATTTGCACAAAAAGCATTATGCCCTTCCATTCTGCTGCACCTAAAGATCGCTTTCGGTTTTTCTTTGTCCTTCGTTGATATCATTTGATATTATTCTTAGTCTTAAACTTTTTTCAATGGCACCAGGCATTTGAGTTGATATGACATTATTAGGGGTCACGCTGTCATCAGAAGGACAATGAGGTTCTTTAGCCTGTGCACCTGGTACATGGCCTTATCGCATGTTAAGATTCTCAAGATAGGAGCGAAACCTCTTTTCAAGTGGTCAGACCTGTGAGGTTTGAAGAAGAAGCCACCTATACACAGACTAACAGAGAGAGTGAGCCGACATCTATGTATCCTACTGTGTGCTTCATAGCTATTTGAAAGCTGCTCACTCAGTACTAAAATGCATCCGTTAACTAACCGGCTATACTATCTAGATAGAGAATGTAACTCTATCTCCCAGAGTGTTTGGGCCCCACCAAAGTGAGAACTTCCAGTCGGATCTGATCCGGCCGTGGTTATTGTTTATAGTGGGATTTCTAACCACTCCCTAGAGGAACTCTCCCTTTGGTACAGAAGTTAGGCACTACCAAACAACAGGGTCTCACCAGTGAGCTACGATTCCATTCCCATGTAGTGCGCAACCAGGCTTGAAACTTGGAATTTTGTGCTACCCTATAGTTCAGTTGGTTATGCACCCTCCCCCGTCTTTGCAGATAGGATCTAGTACCCTAACCCATCTGTGCTGCTGATGTATAGCCAAAACACGAATACAGCTTGTGCTTTATAGAGTTCACCACACTCTTTAGGCTTCACCATTCTGCTTTGCCTGGAAATCCCCCTTGCAGGAAGGTTTGGGAAAGGTCTTAGGGACCTGGATTGAAAAAAAGGAAATGCCCGAGAATGCGAGGCACACCATTTCAGATTACACCCCTCACCCCAGTCATAACGTACCACCCTTTGGCACGGTGATCCCTAAATTATTGGAGGTATGGTCCCTCTGGGTGGATGAAAGAGATGAGTTTCAGGACCGAACAAGTCGAACGCCCTCCTGACCACCTGAGTTCGAGGAAAAAATCTGAGATTGTATGCCCATCCTACATACAACCTGGATTAAAAACTATTCATTCTCAAATAACCTTCTCATATTGGTGTATTCAGAACGAGAGGTGGTTAGTCTCTCCCCTGATAGACAGGCCACGGGTGTCCCCAAGGCTTCGCAAGCTTACCCTTTTGTGTTGCCACTGAGGAAATAACCAACAACAATATTAAAAAAATTACACTACAATGATCGAAGTCACGGTAGCTCAAGTGGTTGGTTCAGTGGTGTATTGAGACGTAGGCCATGAGTTCGAATCCTGCCTGTGACACAAATTATTCGTTTAGAAAAAAAATTGTGTGTAATTTTTTTTTTTATTGTCGTTGGTTATTTCCTCCTTATTTCCTATGTGCAGAGTTGTAATTATTGAACTTCTACAATGCTGAAATACTATTCTAAAAGGAAAAAGCCAGTCCGAGCTTTGAAAGTGTTACAATGAAAATAAATAATATCTATAAATATATATAAATAAAATCTATAAATAAATATATCATATGACTTCAGTAATTACAACCTTGCACGGTAGTGAAAGTAACAGTGTAAGTGTAAACTGTATATCTCTTGGTAGCTAATCTAACAATTTGGCCGTGATCCTGGTTGGATATGAACTACATGCAATAGCATTCCACAGTTTGCCATATGACTGGTCAAAATAAGGATTTTTTTACTTGAGAATATTTGTGATCACATTCTTTCTTTAACCCAGGGAATTTTATTTGTCCATCTTGATTATCAGAATAGGTTTTTAGGTGCTTAATCACTTATGGTTTTTGTTTCAACATAATCTGCAGTTTAAATATGTTTTTTCAGGCCTTTGTACTCATTTTCTGATAAGAGAAATAGTGAGTAGTTGATAGAGATTTTAAGCATTATCACTTGTTTTTTTTTTCAATATAACTTGAACCATAAAAAAATATAATCTAAGTGATTAACTAATAGCAAAGAAGGTCCAATACAGTTTGACCAGATGAAGAGTGTATAATTTATCAATTATAATTATTACAAATTAAAAAAATCTGAATTGGCATTGGTACATCCTTTTCAGATATCAGCTTAATTTTTTAAACATTTAGGTCATGCATGTACAAACGCTTTAAACAGAAAGAAATGTTTTGTTCGTTTTTTCATTGAATTGTTTTGATTAGCATCGTGCCTGTTCATCGTGTGGAGTTGAAAAATTAATTTAATAAATAATCTTTTTTGTCGAACAAGTTAAAAGCAAGAAAAATTGTCATATTCTCTTAAATAAAAGGATAATGTCCTTGTCTTCGACAGATAATTAATTTACTCTTTAGGTTCCTCCAAAAGACTTTCTGGATGGCGTATTGGCATGTGAAGCCATCATTAGTGCTATTTTTAGGCGATTTAATGGATGAAGGCAGCGTTGCAACAGAAGAACAATACGCAAGATATTATGCTAGATTTGTACAAATATTTCACCTGGACACCCTTCTTGTCAACAAGGTTTTATTTATGTCTGTTTTGTTGTTAAGGTGCAGACATAAATGTATAAAAAAATTGTTTTACAGACAGTTTTTATCCCTGGGGACAATGATATTGGAGGGGAAAATGAAGCGATTACACCAGCCAAAGTAAACCGTTACGAAAAACACTTCGGCCCTCAGATGAATGTCATAGAATTTAATAATTTACAGTTCATCAAGGTATATTTAGATGTATAGCAAAACAAAAAATTAAAAATTAATAAACCTTATGCATTAGGTAAATATGATGCTTGACAGTTATCCTACATTAAATGACATTAAAAATAACAAATTTACAAGAATTTGTCTGAGCCACATGCCAGTCACAACTATGATTTCGGTAATGTCATATGACACCTTTAAGTAAAAAAAAAGTTAATCCATAAATAATTTTAAATTGTTCTAGGTGTTATCCAACATCCGGCCTCACTTGATCTTTTCTGCTCATAATCATATATCGGCGCATTTTGTCAGCAATGCAAAGTCAGGGGAACAATTCATGTATGAATCATTCATCACAAACAAGTTTGCAAATATGATGTCCTCGTGGAGATTCCAGCTTAATGATTTATACCCCAATGAAATATTAGTGCCGACATGTTCTTATAGAATGGGAGTTCCTCGCTTGGGCTATGGGGTCCTGTTGATAGGTATTTGACTTAATTCCTGCACATCTAGTTCTTCATTGTTTATTTATTTATTTGCCTATTAGATAAGAACAAAGATGTCGCTTGCTACAACATACTCTGGCTTCCAAACCGTCTCCTTCACCTTATGCTATATCCATCGATTACTTTTATTATCATAGTCGCAATTATAATTTGTAAAAGGTTTGTTTTAGTTATGTCTAGGTACCCGACAAGATGCAGAAGATAGTGTACTGCTCAGGTAATTTATTTGATTGTTTTATACGAACATATATACTTTTTATTAAACTTCTAATTATTTTGATATAGATTATTCAGCTGAAACAAATGTTGTAATTCAAAAAGAGAATTGACAAGCTGAAAAAATGGAGTAGCACATGAACGGCCAGTTCCTTTTAGCTACATTTACCTAGTCATGTTTATAACAAGATATAAAAAAAATGTTTTTGGTCAAAATTGCATGCCAGTACTTTGGTTTATATTTTCTCTTTAAGAACTTTTATTATACAGTCGCATGCGTATGAGTTCTAAAACAATATGTTTACAAATAGAATATAAATGGTGAAAAATAATTATTTTTTTATATGAATTTAAAAAGTGAATACATTTTATATGAATGTTGCCAAATGACTGCTTTTACATTTTTTTTTCTTCATAAACAGGGTATGATTTTTTTTTTTTTTTTTTTAGCTGTTTTATGAAATGTTGCACACTAAACTATTAAATGTTGTTGTAAATTTAATTTTTTCTTTAAGATTTATTTTATTTCTTCACATAAAAAATAGATAGTTCAATAGTGTGATTGACAATGTATTTGAAAAACTAGAATCTTACTTTTTTTCACTATAGTAGAATTCTTCATAGCTCTGAAATAGTGTTCACAAGAACTACGGTGGTTACCACTTAATCCATTGGGCCAGGATAAAATTCAACATATTAAGAGTAAAAACCAGAGAAATCAAGTGGGTTTATTTAAATTTTATTTAAGCATTTTGTCACAAGTTATGCAGTCTGTACAAATATAAATTGAAATCACTTATTCAGTGAGAAAGTCTGTGATATGCGTTTATTTTTGAGGAAATATTCTTTTAAATCAGTTACAAGGCAGAGTAAATTAGTAAAATGTACTTCACTCAAAACAATTAAACACTCTTGTCTTCTTGTTCGGCTGTTTCACCATCCAGGTTCAATCTATCGTACGAATGCCGTCCAAATAAGCAAAACAATTTTATGACTGTTGCATCTCGTTTACGTAAAATGTCTTCAAAACAAAATTCATCCATGCATTGCGTCATTTCACTCATGCTAAAACTGCAGTTATTCTAGCTTAGCTGTTTTCCCTGAAATGGCTGGTTTGTTTTTAAACGTCATGCAATAATCTGGAGGCGCTCTCTAAATCCTGGTATTGTCGTTGTACTCGTAATCAGGAGAGAATTCATCTAACATTTTAGCCCCAGTCATTTTTAATCTCGCATTGCCAATGCCAAATTTGCCCCGTTTGAATGGGCATCTTGCTTCTGTGTACTTTTTTTGGTCACAATGCTGTGTCGATTTTTTCTCTGATCCATCCAGCAGTAAAATTTTCATCTAGTTTTTTAATAAATCAGTTGCTTTTTATAGCAAGATAATTTATCAGGGCATTCAAGAAAATTCTTAAGGATACTGCCAGTACTCATCTACATTTCAATTGGACAAAATTGAAACAACAATTTGTAATTTCATTGCAGCATCTTTCTTCGTCATTTCATGGGATTTCGTCATATCATGCCCAAAGCTCTTTCTTGTGTGTTATGAATCACCTTTCACGAATTAAATTAAAAGTGGAACAAAACTGCTCACTGATCCACTGATAGATAAACAAACTGAGTGTTGGAAATGAAAAATACTATGAATCATAAAAATGCTTTAATCATTATATACCAAAAGGTTATTATTTGGTTCCGTCCTGCAAAAATTCACCAAATAAGACCACAGTTACGGATTAAGCGGCAACCACTGTATTTTGAGTACTTTAAGTAAAGGGGGGGGTGAAAGTTTAAAAGGAGAAAACTAACAAGTTTTTTTTCTCTTTCTACATTTCTCCTGTCAGATTATATTGAAATTTTGACACCTACCTTGCTGGTTTATATTTTCTTGTTTTTACTGTATTAAAATTACATACAATTTAACAAACTAAATAATAAAGATCAGCACTTTGTCCGAGGAAATTTAAGTAGACTTTATTACTTTTTAAATTTGACAATTTAAAATTCTCCTTCTCTGAGACATCTGAAGAAGAAATTACTCATTCTTGATTTTTTTTATATTTTTTAATAGATTGAAGTTTACCCTAAAAATAACTATATATTTCTATTGTTAATCCTGTGCCAAACTTAATAGCATTTTGCAAAATTTGTCTTTTATATCTTGAGATAAATATTTTTTTAAATTAATGGTCAGCAAAAATAAACAAACTGGTAGCACATTAATGAATAGAAAGACCAATGCCAATAATTGAATTAATAATATACTGCCTATACAAATTTCCCAGCTTCTCTAGAACTGAAATTTAAAAAAATATTTATATATTATTAAAAGAACATGATCAAAAAATTTGACCTTTCAAGGTTGAAGTAAAAAAAAATTGTGGCAATCTTCTCTTTTTTACTCCTGCCAGTATTTTTACAAATTTATTCCAAGAAAAACCCTACGTAAGGTAACAAACCGTGCTAATGAGCATCAAAGGGGCATAGTCATAAAAAGGACAGAAAAATGAACAATCAAAACGTTCTCTCACTTAAGTGGCTATTTTTATAAATTTGCATTTTAATTATAAAATGCATATGCTTAATGCTCAATTATCAGTAGAATTTGTACCGATTGAGAATTGTATGTCTGACCAGAATGAAATAAATTTTTCCTCAAATGTATTTATTACTTTATGAGATACTAAAATGATTTTGTTGCTATGCTAAATACTGCTGTGAAATAAATGAAAAAAGCAGTAGATAAAAATTTACCCTGATATTCTAATCAGTTGAACAGTTGTGATTATTATGTTTATTTTTATAGCAATAGTTGACTCTATTTGTAATTGTTAGTACCAAAAATCTCTTTGCTGAACTGTAAAACTAAACAATTATAATTTATACAAATCCAAAAACTTAAAGGTTATGCAAATACAAAAAAAAATACTGTTCCAACAGAATTAATCTTAGTTTAAACCTTTTCATTTTAACATTTATCTTGGTTACTATTCAGACATGAATTTTGTAGGGTTTTAATTTGAACTTAACCAGGCTCATATAAATTCTAATGTAATGCACTTTCAAACCGAAAGGTATGTTCTTATGATTTAACAAAAGTTGAACAAAATCAATCATAAGAACTTTACATTTAACAGAGTTGAGTGTTTGGGAGAAAATGCTTTTTGTTCTATTGCAATGAAGAGGGCTTGTTGCTTTGGGTAGTAAGATTTGTGAAATTTGACAAACCGGATCCACTAATGAACAAGCTCTCTGAACAGGCACAAAAATATTTATTTGAAATCAAGTTTCAGCCAACTCCACTGAACTCATTAGATCGTCATCTGCTTGCCTATTGTATCAAATATACACCCACAGACTGTTTCACTGGTCAAGTTAAACGTCTTCTATGTGATAGGAAGAGGTGT
The DNA here is from genome assembly GCF_000648675.2 of Cimex lectularius. NCBI lineage: Eukaryota > Metazoa > Arthropoda > Insecta > Hemiptera > Cimicidae > Cimex > Cimex lectularius. The sequence continues at coordinate 179,966 of NW_019392752.1, read as the reverse complement.
TTGGTTGATGTTACAGTTTTTTAATTGCTAAGCAATTCTTCCAGTACAAAATGCTGTGGACATTTACGATTTGATGAGTATAAAAATAAAATGTAAGAGAAAATACGTTTGAGTTCTATCTTAAAAGAAATAGAAATTGCCGGTCGTATTATTGCTGATGAGAAGAACAAAAATTAAGTTGGTTAGAATCAAATATGTATAAAAATAACATTCAATGTTTATATAATCAAACATTGATCAGTTTTTATTGAAACGTGTGAACAAAAACTGATTAAAGATTCCATCTCATTTCTGATATCTATGTAATATATCTGATGAGGAAGGCCATTAGACTGAAATTGCATTAAATTGTTATTTATAAATATTTGGCATTTCAAAAACATGTTTTTTTTTCTCAAGAATATATGCCTTTTGAGAGAAATGAGATTACTTATAATATTTGTTTTTTTAATTTTCTGTATTTTTTAATAATGTACTAGTTATCAAATTGTATTTTATACAGCTTATTAATGTGATAATTAATCCTGCCTTATGATGTTGAATGAAGATGAAAATTTATGTAAATTTCGCTTGAAATATAAGCTCAACCTTTTTTGTTTTGTTTTGTTTTTTTAAATAAATATACTATTGTAAATTGTTATGTACAGTTGTTGTTATTTTTATAGTTGCAAAGCACTTATTGATAATAAAAAGCATTTCTCTGCTCTATCATTTATATTTTATTCTACACATTTGTCCTGTTAATTCAATTTTTTTCACTCTTATTAAACCTACATTTAGCATAAGTTGTTCACTGGGAAACATTCGATGATTAATATGAATAGTACTTAAGATTATTGATAGTTTGTACAATTTAAATTATTGACTAACTTTTAAAAAATATCTGCACAGTTTTTTATTTGATTAGGCCGTGAGGTATAGAGGGGCTAGCAGTACTATAAACAAAAGAAAGAATCGGTTACCAATATATCACAAACGCCAATAGCTTGGCAGGAGAAACATGGGAAACAATAAGAAGGAATAAAATCATGAAATACAAGGAAAGCATTAAGGTTGGTGACGACCAAGTAGTGGTCTGTGATGTCCTTGGTTAAGTCCCTGACACTAGGAATGTTGTTTTTTTATGTCTTTTTTTTCTTACAAATTATTATTCTATTGTACTGTTTCTATAAGAATGATGAAAATATTTTTTTCCCTCGCCATTTTTTATTGTCATTTGCAAGTGTACATTTTGATATTTTACAAAATAATGTGCTTAATAAAGAAAAATACAATTATTGATTTAACGTAACAATAATGAGTCATTATAAAAAAATCAAATATTAATATATAATAATAAATAAAAAAATTATATATTATACACATAATAAAAAATATATATACAATAAATATTAAATATATGTAGTCCTTAAACAGACTATTTATGATCTCAAGGGTACCTATACCACCAATTTATTGTCATTATCATTTATAATTTAAGATCTGTTTAAGAGCTGCATATATTTACTATTTATTGTATATATATTTTTTATTATATGTGTATAATGTATGATTTTTTTTTCAACCTTAGAGCCAAGAGTACCTTTAGATTTATGAGAATAATTGGACATTGTTAAAACAAGTATTTACATATTAATGACATATGTATATGCTGTTCTAAAATAAATAAACATATGGGGATCAATAAAAAAATTACCGATTTCACTTTTAAACTAGGAAGTTTCAAAGATAAAAATCGTTATTTACCATTTTATAGCTTTAAGAATAATAAGAAAAATGGCTTTCCTTAAACATATAAAACTCTGAAATCGAACAGTCAACCACTTTTTGCTCCATTCCTTTTATATAGAGCAACTCAAATTGATACGGCAACCCATCAGATCAAAGGTTAATAATGTATTCCGTCCAGAAGAGATAAGCTTAATTAGATTATACGCCGTACCATTCAGAAGCTATTTGTTTTTTAAAGGAAGAGGAAGCTCTACAAGGTTAACAACTTGTGGAGCCTTGAAGTCATCACATTAGTTTAGTAGTAGGACAGTATTGCTCAGAGAGCTTCACTGAGAGGGAGACATGTAAGTTTAATAATAAAGTTTTATATTATTGATTTATTATTATATATATTTGATTGGCACTATTCATGGGTGATTTACCATTTACCAGCTGAAATGTGGGATACATCAAACATAAAACTTCTTCCTTAATAAACATTTCTCATATGTGGCTAAAAGCCCTAATTCAACCAATACTATAGCAGCACGCACACAGACAATAAAAAAATAACATATTCTATACCTAACCTAAGTAGTTTGGTAGGTCTGTGGGGTACTCTATATAACGCCACAGATCTGTACATCCACCCTTAACTATTCATGCAAATAAAAACATTCCTCACGTAGAGCCTTTCAAATCATATGTACAATTGAAAAATGGGGAGGCACCGGGGTGTAGATATTACACTGATGACTTGCTCTATCCATGTGTGAGGGGTTATATGGCATACGCGTTATTGATTTTAGATAAACCAGCCTGAACGGCCGGAAATTTCATTTTTGGCGATTTTTCAAAGTTAGGAGGTGAAGGAGTACACAAAATTCACCATTTCTGACATTTTTATTGAAAATTTACAACTTGAACACCCTAACAAAAAATTCTCCGTTACAAACCTCGTTTGTAGGGGATCGAATTCTCCATCACATTAGACCAACCCCAGTCCGATTCGTGAAACATTAGAATTTTGGCTAATTTACTGCTTCACCCAAAACGAATGTTACTGTTTTCTGATGGGTGCCCACTACTGAATAAAATAACGTACGAAAAATCTGAACGGCTTACTTAACGATTTTAGACAGTGTACGCATCTTTTAATGAACATTATATTTTATTTAATGTAAAAAACCATTACAATAGCTTGAGCGAAAAATAGCAACATTTTTCTGCATTGCCAGTGCGATAGTGAGCGGAGTTTGGAGTTTTGTAACGGAGAATTTTTTGATAGGTTATTTCGATAAAAATGTCAGAAATGGTGAATTTTTGTACCCCTTCACTCCTAACTTCGAAAAATCGCCAAAAATGAAATTGGTTTTAATCTCATTCGATGCAGAAATTAATCCTTTATAAATGTTGTTTCAAGCTGTTTTACCGTCAGGCTAACAGTTTACTAACAATTTCACGAATAAGGTCAAAAAACCGTGGTTTTTCATGGGTTTTTGCCTGTAGCTCGGAACACCTTATAGATTTTTGGTCGCTTTTCAACGAGGAGGTGCCTACTGTCAATTATTATAACTAAATTTCTCATTTTGTAAATAGATATAAATACAGAATTATAATTTTAATTATTATTATTATTATTAATTTTTAAGGGCGTTTTAACGGCTAAGGTCATTTCACGCCCTAACATCCAAACCTTCTATCTTAGGTTAGCTATATCTCTTNTATATATATATATATATATATATATATATATAATAAATTGAACTAAACGATCTTTCAAAATTGCTTCAAAAATAAAACAATTAAGAAAAAAAGACCACTTTGGTGCATAAAATAAATGAAATACTTGATAAGTATTTTAGTTTTTTGTTAAGCTTACAATTAGTATTTTACTAGTAGGTCAATTGAATAGTTTGTAATCAGATTTTTTTTTGCCAGACAATGATGAAAGCCCAGATATTTCTGGCTTTCGCTACTTTGTTTGTTGGGTCCGGCCTTGCAACAAGCACAGTGGCCAGGGTCGCCAAAAGGAAATGTCTCGACGCTGGGGACGATGCAAACGTTTACAACTTTTCATTTATGGATCTTTCAGGGAAAACTAACGTGTCTTTGGGAGATTTCAAAGGAAAGGTAAATATATAATAAATATAATACAAATGCAAAAAAAAAGACACATTTTGTTGTTTATTTCAAACTATATTTATTTTTATCATTATATTAATTACAACTGCTTATTTTAATGTAAACCAAATTAAACAAGATTAGAAATTCACAAAAATCAGGAAGTTGTAATTAATATAATGATAAAAATACATACGTATATTTTGAAATAAACAACAAAATAGGAGTGTCCAGCTTTTTCATCGTTAACAACATAATAAATAAATTGGTTTGTTTTGTTCAAAATATAATTTTCTAAAAATCATTAAGTTAAACATGTATAAAGATATTTTATATTGAAATTAAATACATTTAGTAAACATTATTGTTTCAGCATATAAGAAAAACTCTACATAGAACAATTGCACACATCCAAATTTACAAATATATGTATAAAATTCATTTTTTGAAAAATATTTTCTCTGCTCGTAAATGTAGACATTTAAAATGAACAAATACGTAGTCTCGCTGGTAAAGAAACAAGACAAAAATTTGCTTTGTGTTTCCTGTTTCTTGAAAATATATTAACATTTTTAAACATATTTCTCTTTCAAAATGTTCAAAGTATATTGGAATGTTTCAACTGTTTAAAACAATCGGTTCCACGTAGCATTGAGATAATATGTGTAAATTTTACAGATTAGATTACATGCATTAGCAGTAGTGAGTGTTAAAAGTAAAAACAAAAATTTATACTTCTGAGGAAGATATTTTTTAAATGATTTTACCAAAATGAAAACTAATGCAGATTAATTTTTTAACATTATTTTTCATGTTGTCTAATTTTTACGAAAAACGTCAATGTTGATCATGTTGAAGTGAACATACTAAATTATACTTTTTTTTAAACACCGGCACTTCGAGGATATGAACAACCTCGTAGTTGAAATACCCTTGTAAACAATTAAATAAATAAATAAATATAGTTTATATGTGTGTTAATAAATTAGATTTTTTATGTAAGGTCTTGGTTGAGATGAAAAAATTAGTGCAACGAGCGTGACAATTAGTTGAGTTGACATTCTTCACTTTAAGTTTTATGTCCCCAATGGCCTCGCTTAAAATCACCAGGCCATAACTTGTTTTTTGTTTATCTCTTTAATTTTGTTTATCTTATTTCGTCATATTTTGAAAGCTCTTAATATAATTGTAACACATTTTTTCCTTTTTTTTGTTATGCAACTATAACTACTAATTTGGAAATTTCAAGTGGTTTGCATTTGGCTTTTTTTCTGATAGGGAATTTTGGTTAATAATAAAATGATGACCTGAATAAGATATCTACATTATCAAAGAATATCTTGGGTCACCACCAGAAAGACACAAAAAAATATAATAAATGTGCTATTTATAGTTTTCAATCATTCAGATGAGAATTTTTTTATGATTATGTAGAAATCCATCACTATCTGAATCGTTTTATCATATTTCTAGACCATCAATTTTTTTTTTGAAGAATTTTTTATTCAAAGTACCATCTAGCAAACAGTGAGGAATATGATGAATATAAGAGAATCATTGAACAAAATAAGAGAAAATGTTCAGAAGTTTTTTACCAATAGTGTCATACAACATATATAACACAATTCAAAACTTAATCTGGATGAAATGAATTTCCCACCACTCAGTCTCAACCAACTGCCTTTTAATTCAAAACAAAGGTTTAAAGTTAAAACTGAAATACAATGGAGGTCAATAGTAGTTGTTCTTCCCCATACCCTAAAAGACTACCAATGAAGTCGAAAAGACATATAGAAAATCTCTGGGCCACCACTGAAGCGGGAAAATATGACACTTTACAAACGAAAAAACATAAAACAAAAAAGCAAAAATATAGAAGAAAATCAGATGACTGAAAAAGATATTATAGACAAAGTAGCCCTAGTTTTGTATCACATGACTTCTTCTATGATGAATCAGGTCCTCTAAGGGCCACTTATAGACAGCTAAACAAGAGCTTCTTTACCGATTTAGCCCATTTCATTTTACTAATGTTTTTTATTGCATTTTTTAGTATTAAGGGGCCAAATCGTAGTAGTTAAGTTTGGAGGTTAGAACATCCTGCACTTAGCCCCCGATCCATCTTAAACTCATAAATTCATTATTGTTAAACTAATAATTTTTAATATTGTAAATAGTTTATGTGTTAACCATTTAAATCATTAGAAACAGTTCCATGTCCTGATGAAGAAGACATATTACTGGAAAGCTTGATGAAGGAACTGAGTGTTTTGCTTTCTTTTTATTTCGCCTTATCCCTTATTTTTTTTTTTTTTTTTTGTATATATATATACAATTATAATATTAAAGCTGATATTAATCTCATCAAAACTAATACATATAAAATTTACAGATGATTCTTGTTGTAAATGTAGCGACCTACTGATCCTTCACTCACCATTATTTTGGAATGAATGCACTACAGACAAAATATGGTGATAATTTGGTAGTTTTAGGCTTTCCATGTAATCAGTTTGGGCTTGTGAGTATTTAGGAATTTATACTGTATGTTTATACTTGCCAAAATTAAATATTTTTATATTTTAGCAAGAACCTGGGAAAAATTATACAGAAATCACAAAGGGAGTTGAATATGTAAGGCCAGGCAATGGATTCAAGCCGAATTTCATGCTCATGCAAAAACTGGAAGTCAATGGGGAAAATGAAAATGGATTTTTTACATTTCTTAAAGTAAAGTGAAAATTTCCCTTTTTTTATTGGTGAAAGTGTATTTATTTATTATTTATTTGTAGAAACATTGCCCTCCGACAAGAGATGGCTTTTCAAAGAAAACTGACCTTTATTACCATCCATTCAAGAACAACGACATTAGGTGGAATTGGGAAAAATTTCTTATTAATTCCAATGGTAAACCGTATATGCGGTACGATCCAAGCAGCGATCCTGTCGATGTTATCGATTCAGATATAGAGGGCCTTGTCTCTTCTGAACGTGTAAATTCACCTCTAACTAAACAATAATTCAGCTTAAACAAAAAAGTAGTTTAAGATTTAATTGAACAGGTTTTAATTTTTAATCTCATTAATTGATTTCATGTATAAAAAATGTCCACAATTATATCAGCCTTCTCAGTCTATGGAAGAATTTAAAAAATTTAAGAATAAAATCAATCCCAAAAGTTTACATCTTTTATGTTAATTACAAAAAAATCAGTGTATTTTACATTATTAACACACAAAAAAATGTTAAAACAACAAACTAGGTTATTTATTAAGTGATGTTAATAAAAAAAAAACCCCTACTTATAACACACCTATACCTGTTATATTATTTTTCAATTTTTATTCTCAATCGTAGCCAATTCTGTAAAAACTGAATTATTATGATAAATTTGTAAACAAGTAAAATTAAGATGTAATGTAATTTGCAAGCATAATTTTTGCTTTTCTAATGTAGGCATTATTTGAAACCAAGAAAGAGTGTGAAGCCCAAATCGAATCAAACTGCGACAAACAATTGTACAAGTTAAAATGTATTGATTTATGTTTAAGTAACATTTTAGAAGTTTGAAACAAAACTGCTATGAAAAACCAACTCGACAAACGGTAACAAAAACAAAACAAATGATGCGTTTTCAATGATGACGAGATGTCCATAAATCAAACAACTGAGGGGATATTTCTGATGTTGGAAAGTAAGGAAGTATTCTTGTGCATTCTGTGCTTTCACGACTTTTCCTAGAAAATGCATTGTTTGATTGTAATGAACTGTTCTAATAGCAGTTACTTCAAATCTTGTATAAAGTTTGCGTCAAATAAAAAGCTTTCTATCAGAATTTCTTTATTTTGTCCTACAAATTTAATTTACATATTTTTTTCCTATTAAAGCTCTTGATTTCGTCTTGGAACTAACGGTTTTCATGATATGTGGTGATTTGGTTTTGCCTGATTAAGAGGATAAAAAAAGATTTCTCTGGACATTATTAATCTAAAAGATTCATTCCAAGCCTAGCTACCAATGCTATTTAAGCATATTTTTAGTTTGGCTAATCTTGGTTTAATAGATAAAGGAAAATTTTACTTAATGATACATTGAAATTAATATTTGTTTTGCCAATGCCATCCACTTTTCCTTGCTATTTCATTACGACAAATACATTTTACATTGTACCTCTCACCTCATATTGATATTAAACAACTTAAAATTCAATTTTACATAACTGTTATTTTAATAATCAGTTAAGCATGATTTTAAGCTAATTTGTGCTGGTTTAAGTTAAATATACAAAATTGCTTATGTTGATTTATTTTGCTTCACAAGTTAAGAATCAAAGTGACTATGTAAGCATATTTTTAGTTTGGCTCATTCTGGTTTAATGGATAAAGGAAGATTTTACTTCATGATATATGGAAATAAAAAATTGTTTTTGCCAATGCCACCACCTCTTTCTTATTTCTACTTCTTATATGACAACTTGGTTTAAAATCCAATCATCTCATAGATAAGTTATAGGACACCTGATTTAAAGTAACTATTTAAACATATTTTTAGTCTTGCTCATCATGGTTTAACGGGTAAAGGAAGATTTTACTCATGATAAACCGCTCAAAATGAATGGGGGTATTTGTAATTTATTCTTATTCTATTAATTTTAATTAAATTAATCAATATATTCTTTTTAGTTGGATAAAACAGAAAAGAAAATACAAATAAATGTCAATCCTCATTTTTAATAACAGATTTACTTAAGAATAGAAAATATGAAGACTTTGTGAACAAACTGCTTTTCTCCATTTTAATCCAGTTGTATTTTCTTTAACCATGGAAAGACATAATGGTGAATCAGAAGTTCACAGGCAAGAGGATATCGCTGAGGAATTGGCGTTTCTCAGTGTCATCTCCTGGACTTTAGACTGATTCTGTGAGACTGGAAGTGCAATTTCAGCCCTGGTAGGGGACCTCAGTGCATTACTACGCTAAGGGAAGACAGAAATATTGTCATTGCTGCAAGATTGAACTCTTTCCATAATTTCACTAATTTCCTGGTGCACTTGACCAATTAATATATTACAATTAATTAAGGTTTTTAGTTGAGATAAAAAAAATGGCAAAAAGGAGGGACAATTCAAAAGGTGCGGTTGAGATGGGAAGTTGGTGTCCGAGTGGATCGAGGTCACGATAGCTCGTGGTAGAGCAGCAGCGTATCAAGCCGAAGATCGTGGGTTCAAATCCCATTCGTGCCATTGACTTTTTTATCTCAACTAAAAATCTTTCCATAATGCCCACCAGATCCTAAATGAAGTACAACATATTTTGGCAAGGCCTTTAACAACAGAAACGATTCAAATTGTGTGAAATTGGCCTCACATTGTATGATTGTTTGAGATGACCTACAGCAACAGTCTGCTACCAGCAACTCAGGAGGATATGGTGCAGCGAGTGCCTAGAAGGGAATACCAATTGGAATGCTGTTATGTTTTCTGATGAATCGCATTTCTGTCTGTACAGTGATAGCAGGCAGTGAAGAGTCTATCAAGAAAAGGGGATGTATGCAATGGTACAAGGCCCCAGTTCGTGCTGCCTTTAGTACAGTTTGGAGGAGGCACAGTAATGGTCTGGGCGGGAATTACACTGGAGATGAACTGGACTTCATATTGCAACCTCACGCAGTCTGTTATGTCCAAGAAATTATTGATGAATACATCCCTCAAACTAGGGGTCTCATTGGCTGGGATTTTCAATTTTTGGATGACAATGCCAGACTTCATAGAGGCAGAGTTGTTCATCAATGTTTAGAAAACCTGGGACTTTCCCATCTGTTCCATTCCCTATTATCTTCAGACCTCAATCGCATTTAGGACATGTGGGATGTATTGCAGAGAAGGTTTTGTGATCATCATCATCATCCACAGCTAGTTGACCTGCAACAACTGAGTGTAGCGTTGCAACCATCCATGGAGTGAAATTCCTTATGAAATTAGTGACAACCTTATTAACAGTATGCCTAACAGGAGCATCGTGGTTTTAATCAACAGAATATATTATTTACAGTATTAGTTGTTTAAAAAAATTATAAACAAAATTATGGAATTATTACCTTTCATTTTCTTATTTTTCAAATTCACTTAATTAAATTTTCCTTCAGTAAAAACAAACAGTAAAAAAACAAAAATTATTAAATTTCTAATAAATTTTAATGCAATTTATTTTTTATTGTATAAAAAATAAAATAAAAATGCTAAGTAAAGTAAATAATACCAAATTGGCAATATCCCTATTCATTTTTGAGCAGTTTATAATGAAATAAAGATTTGTTTTTGCCGATACAATTCTCCCTCTAATTCTAATACTTATGTGACAACTGGATTTTAAATTGTTCCAGTTCCCTCGTATTAATATTAAAAGGCTTAAAATTTAATTTTATGTAACTGTTGTTTAAATAATCATTTAAGCATGATTTTAACTAAATTTACAATGGTAATGCTGACCAGTAATTTTTTAATGTTTAAGGTAAGTATACAACTGGGGTTCACATTGTTCCAGTCACCGCATATTGATATAAAAAGCTTAAAATTTAATTTTATGTTACCATCATTTAAATAATGATTTAAGTATGATTTTAACTCAATTTATGCTGGTAATGCTCAACCAATATATTTTTTAACCTTAAGCTAAATATACATCTGGGTTTTTACATTGTTCCACTTGCCTCGTATTGATATTAAAATGCCTAAAATTTAATTTTATGTACTGTTGTTTAATTAATCAGTTAAGCATGATTTTAGCTATATTTATGCTAGTAATGCTAACCAATAAATTTTTTAATCTTTAAGCTCAATAACCAAGTGGGTTTTACATTATTCCACTTGCTTCATATTGACATTACAAGGCCAAAAATTTAATTTTATGTAAATGTTTCAGTTAAGCATGATTTTAGCTATATTTATGCTAGTAATGCTCACCAATACATTTTTTAATGTATTAAATGTATTTACCGTCGTTTAAATAATCATTTAAGCATGATTTTAACTAAATTTATGCTGGTAATGCTCAACCAATATAGTTTTTAACCTTAAGCTAAATATACATCTGGGTTTTTACATTGTTCCAGTTGCCTCATATTGATATTAAAATGCCTAAAATTTAATTTTATGCACTCTTGTTTAAATAATCAGTTAACCATGATTTTAGGTAAATTTATGCTAGTAATGCTTTTTAATGTGTGGTAATTAGTGACCATTAATCGATATTTATTTAGAAATCATGAGATGCGGTCTGGTGTGATGCAGGTTTCAGAAAAATATTTTCTTTATCGTGCCAACGTTTTCACTTTCGACACGACACGCAAGAATGGCACAATTACACAGAAGACAAACACTTTGAGCCCTGAAGATGATCTTAATAAAGATTGAAACGTTGGCACGATAAAGAAAATGTTTTTCTGAAACCTACATCACTCCAGACCACATCTCACGATTTCTAAATAAATAAACATTTTTTAATCTTTAAGCTCAATAACCAAGTGGGTTTTACATTATTCCTCTTGCTTCATATTGACATTAAAAGGCCAAAAATTTAATTTTATGTAACTGTTGTTTAAATAATCAGTTAAGCATGATTTTAGCTATATTTATGCTAGTAATGCTCACCCATACAGTTTTTAATCCTTAAATAAACAGGGTTTTTACATTGTTCCTGTTGGTCTACATTGAATTGATGATGTCTAAAATGATTGTTGAATCATGATTTTTACCAGATTGCACGTCTGAAGTGTGAACCGCCAGAATTGGTGACGATGGTAGCAAGTATCAAGGCTGGTTGTTGGATGAGAGTGGTGGTCAGTGGACAAAGGTATGCTGGTAGGTGAACCTAGCGCTTTCTATTTCAAATTTCTCGAGTCAGTCATTCGGAACAAAGCGCTGTGGTCGGTTATGATTGTCGTTCCGTTGTGCTCGAATCCAGTAAATGTTTTATAACTGTTCTTCCCCCTTTTTATGAATAGTTTTCCGTGAATCGGCCGGGTCGGGAATCATAGATAGGATGTCCGGAAGGGCTTTGCCTCGTCGCTGCTCCTATCTTATCGAAATGTTTACTTTTCCCATTCCCTGATCAGAAAATCTGTCCAGAGTGTTGAGTTTTCCCCTTTTGACTCTCGTGTCAGGTCAGCAGCAGCGATGGTCGTCCTCACGGAAGAGATGCTCATCGCCAGGACGAAGCAGTCCAATTTAAAAGCGATCACGAAGCTCAACTGCTGGTGAGTCAATACTGGAAATATTGGTGTTGTTTTGTCGATAATCAGCGACTGTCAGTACAAAGACGATTTTGTTTTCTTATTACCAGGGGCAGCCAATTGTCAGACGTGAGCATCCTGAGGAGGATGACCAACGTCGTCGTCCTGTCCTTAAGGTAAGTCCTTACACCAACTGTCTAACTTAAGATTAAGTACTGTATACAGCTGTGACACCTCAGTCAGGTTTTGATAACTAAAATCACCTTCTGACAAAAGATTTGGGCCCATAGAACCATAGGTCTAAGATGATAGATCCATATAACATGACTAATCCATGACAATAGACATATCCACTCAACTTGAGCTGATTTCCAGCCTTTGTTTTGATATTCCTGCATCTGTGTTGTTAGATGTTCAAGACTAAACCAAAAAAACCTATCTTAATCTATTGCATAATTAAGAAAAGACAAGGTGTCTCAATTTGAAAAAAATAAAACTGACAAGATTGTTGGTTTAGAAGATGATATATTGACTCAACTTATCCGCTTTCTAGGCTTTCTTGGTCATTGCAACATCTGTATAGCTAGATTTACCAAATTAAACTTAACTCTAAATTAGTTGATAATTATTACATTAAGAAATCACAAGGTAGATCATTTTTAAAAAAAAGTTGTATTTTTGGAAAATGACAGATTGACTAATCCTTATGATTTTTTTCAAGGTTTGTTGTTCTTTTGCGGTGGACTTCATTATCAAAGGTTGAATAATAAAAATAATACAAATAATAAACCTCAAAGAATTTTGACAAGTTTTTTTGTTTTTTTTTGGAAGATGACAGATTGATTAATCCTTGTCAATAGTCACATCCGTTCAACTTGAGCTGATTTTTAGTCTTTTTTGGACATTGCAACATCTGCATAGCTACATTTACAAAAGTAAAAAACAACCTAAATTAATCGACAGTTTATTACATAATTACGCCAAGTCAAGTTGGATTATTTGTTTTTGACTTTTAACTTTTCTCAATCTCTAAAAAAAACATTTTTGTAAAGATGGTACATTAAATAATCCATGCCTATAGTAGCTCTGCACAACTTCAGCTGATATTTAGGCTTTCTTGGACATTGCAACATCTTTGTAGCTAGATTTACAAAATTAGACTAAAAAACCCTAAATTAACATAGAATTTATTACATAATTAAGAAATCACAAGGTAGGTAATCCTCACCGATAGTCGTATGCACTCAATTTGAGCTGATTTTTTATTTTAATTCTCTCATTCATGTACAAGATTAAACCAAAAAACTCTTAATTTAATTAATTGCATAATTAATAATCCTCCAATAAGCAGTCACATCTGCTCAACTTTAGAAGATTTTTAACTTTTCTTGTACATTGCAAAATCTGTGTAACTAGATTTACAAAATTAAACTAAAAAACTCTACATTAATGTATAATTTATTCCATAATTAAGGAATATTAAGGATGATCATATCTTTTTCTCCTGAAAATTGCTATCAATCTGTAAAAAAACGAAAACATTTTGACAAGTAGTTTTGTTTGAAAGATGGTATGGGGGTCAATTTGTCATCTTTGAAACAAAACTACTTGACAAAATTAAATAATTTATTACATAATTAAGAAATCATAAAGTAAATCCTTTGTTTTTCACCTGTATTATTGTCTTTAATTTAAAAAATATTAATAATAAAAAAAAGTTTTAACAGTGGATTTGTTTGGAAGATGACAGATTGCCTAATCCTTGCCAATAGTCACGCTCAGCTTGAGCTGATTTTTAGTCTTTTTTGGACATCGCAACATCTGTGTAGGTAGATTTACAAAATTAAACTAAAAAAACGAAAATTAAACTAAAAAAACGTAAATTAATCGATATTATGACATAATTAAGAAATCATTTTTGTAGATCATTTGTTTTTAACCTGTAGTGCTCTCAATCTGTCAAAAAAGACAAGTTGTATTGTTTAGAAAATGACAGATTGACTAATCCTTACAATTTTTTCAAGGTTTGTTGTTGTTTTGTGGTGGAATTCCATTATCAAAGGTTGAATAATAAGAATTATATGAATAATAAACCACAAAGCATTCTGACTAGTTGTTTGGGAGATGACAGCTTGACAAATCCTTGCCAATTGTAGCATCCGTTCAAATTGAGCTATTTTTTAGTTTTTTCAGACATTACATCATTTGTTTAGATAGATTTACAAAATTAAACCAAGAAAACACCTAAATTAATTTATAATTTATTAAATAATAAGCCAAGTTAAGTTGGATATTTTGTTTTCACTTTTTAACAGTTCTCAATCGGTAAAAAATATTTTGGTATATAAAATGATAGATTGACTAATCCATGCTAATAGTTGCTTCCACTTAACTTAAGCTGTTTTTTAGCTTTTATTTGAACATTGTGGCATTTGTATAACTCAATTTGCAAAAGTAAAATAAAAAATATCAATTAATTTAGAAATGATTGCACAATTACAAAAATATTAGTTGAATAACTTTTGTTTTTCACTTGTAACGGTTCTTAAGTTGGGGGAAAACATTTTGACAAGTTATTTTGTTTGGAAGATGACAGATTGGCTAATCCATGTCAATGGCTAATCCACTAGAGCTGATTTTCAGCCTTTGTTTTGACATTCCTGCATCTGCAGCTAAATTTATACAATTGAACTAAAAAGAATAGAACTCTAAATTAATAAAATGAGTAATTGCAAATTTAAGACTTAAGCTGTATTTTAGCTTTTATTTGGACATTGTGGCATTTGTATAGCTCAGTTTGCAAAAGTAAAATAAAAAATATCAATTGATTTAGAAATGATTGCACAATTACAAAAATATTAGTTGAATAACTTTTGTTTTTCACTTGTAACGGTTCTTAAGTTGGGGGAAAACATTTTGACAAGTGATTTTGTTTTGATATTTATTTTTATATATTTAGCTGATCAGTATTTAAAAAAAATTGTTATCCCATTAAAAATAGAATAATAAATAAATTAAGTTTCCATTTACTCAGTAATTATAATTTTTTATTTGAAAAAAACAAAAAAAAACAGCTAATTTAACAAGTAAGCCATGAAAATAAAATCAATAAAAATGAAAATTCACTGGAAACTTTCTCAAATTTGAGGCAACTAGACAAAGGTAACATTTATTTGTCGACTGTAAAAAAAACTTAACTGGTTAAAAATCATTACTGGCAAAATAAACATTGTTAAGGACTGTACAGTCTAATTTTTGATTGTTCAAACATCATTGGTAAAGACATTTCTATGATATTTACTGATAGGCAGAAAATGCTAACATATTATTATTAAATTATTTGCCAATGATTTCATTTGTGAAAACATCCAATTTAATAATTACCAATGAAACATTAAAAAGATCAAAATAAAATTGATCTAGATTGACAACAAACACAAAAAAAACTATTGTGTAATATTAGTCAAGAATAAATCAGTTAAGAGCTTATTTGCACACATGTACTAATTATTGTTGAATTAATTAAACCATTTAATTGTACTGAGTTTTTGAAAGTCAAATGATACATGGAAAGCCATTAAGATGTTTGTTTTTCACGTGTGTCGTACTTTTCTACTTTCGGCCCAAAACAATGATTCATTATCATTAATTCAACAGTGGAAAAAACAACAAAACAATTGCATCCAAAGATTGACCGATTAAAAAATTTAATCGTTAAAATTAAGACTTTACATATGACACATACAATGTTCTAATTTTTAACCAATTTTAATAAAGTTGAAAAAAATATGTTGGCTAGTTACTATCATTTTGGTCTACCTAGCTTCGCCGAATTCTGCTGTTTCAGACATGTTTTGGCATTTCGCCATCTTCAGTGGTTGGGTGATGTTTCTGGAGTGGAGAAAAAGTCATTCAATCAGAAATCACACAAACACTGAAGATGGCGAAAAGCCGAATCGCATCTGAACCAGCACAGATCAGCAAGAATAGGAAGACCATAATGATAGGTAACTAAACAATAGATTTATCACCCTGCAGACCACAAAAGGAAATCTCACAATTTAAAAACATGTTTTTTTTGTTTTTGTTTTTTCACCAATGATGCAATATAATGATCATGTATTGATTAAAAGTTTAAGCTTGATTTATTTAGACAAACTGAAAACCTAAAAAAGTGATATCAAATCAATTACGATAACAACTACATCATGTCACATTATGCCAATTATGAATTATTATTCAATTTACTATTATAATCACTAATTTTTTAAAAATATTTTTATTTTATTTTAGACCTCAAATTATTTATTTTTTAATTTGGTTTTGTCTATTTGACATAGAGCTAGTTTTGGTTTAAAAATTAATCATGTCCTTAAGTAATAATAATTTTAACAGATTACCATAAATAAATAAGTTAAACAATTAATTTAATTAATAAAGTTCTATCAATCCTAATAAGTAATTACATTTAACAACTTAATAATTAACATAAACAGAGAACCTAAAAATTAGTAGACCTCAAATTATCAGCTAATGTTAATTGCTTGGTGTGCTTTTACTACTTTGAACCAACATGAAAATTGCCCCATTCGCCATCAATCCTGATCATGCTTGTCTGCTTATTCTTACTGTTGTCAGATGTGTTTCAGCATTGTGTGATTGCTGAGATTGGACACAGATCCAATACAGAAAATGTTGAAATGCCAAAAAGTGTCTGTCAGACCAACACTGGGAATAGACCAAATGATATGTAACGACCAAATGCAGAGATAATCTCACAGCAGACGGTACAGAGAAAACTCACAGTATTTCTTAATTGCCGAATACTGGGAAAAAATTTAAAATAACAAACACCCCCACAGGGGGGGGGGAATTATTAATTATGACTGTGTGACGCTAGTTAATGACTAAAGTTAAATAATCCTGTCATATAGGAGGGCTTTAAGTCCAACTAACTGTTGTATGTCACAGAAAAGGTGTCAAACCACTTTACCATTTCTATACATTTTTCATATTTATTTCTCAATTGTAAAAACCCATGGGCTATGCTGGGATTTGAACCCAGAACCCTAGCTTGGCAATATGAGCCAGACTAACTGGTCATTGCAATCCCCTAATTCTTAAGTAGATATCTTATAAATTTTAGATCATTGTGGCAATAGTAACGATTGATATGTGACAATATGATTTTTTGTCTTTTTTAATTGTTTCGTATGTTTTTACACAGAGACAAAGCAAAAACTGAAATTATTATTGAACATCATAAGTAATAACTTCATTTAACTATACTTTTTTATCTAAGGTATTGATTGAGGTGAAAAAGAATAATTAATTGAAATAATTAATATGGTCAATTATGACTGCTTAACATATATAGTTCAATAAGTAATAACATAACTCTAAAATTATAATAACCTATACCGACAAAAAATTCATTTCATAAATATTGCATAAAATTACTTAACAAAATAACGTGAAAAAATAAAACAAAAGTGATCAATTATTAATTATCACTAATCCTTTTTCAAACTTTGTCAGTAAAGACATTGATCGTTGTAGTTTGATCATTTGTGACATTCTCCCTTTACTTATATCATACTAGATTAAAAACTGAAACAAAAATTTTTATTTTGCATTAGTGCTAAATTTCTGGAGATTAGTTGAAAACAATGGAGGAATAGTTTTGACATGAGTTTTTTCTCTATTTAGTGAACTTTTGTCATTATTGTGCAATAAAGGCAGAATTTTTTTGCTGTAGATGACAGCATATCAAAAATATATTTTATATTTAAAAAAATCAGTTTTGAAATAAATTATGCTTTATATTGCACATTAATTTTTTTTTAAAGAATATACAATGGTTATGAAAAAGTTATTACAAGTACTGTTTCTGTTAAAAAAGCCTGTATATTTTCAACCCTGATAGAATGACACTTGATTACAATTCTAGATTATTATTACTGTGTGCCTGTTTGATATCCAGGAGTTTGGACAATTAAACAGGCAATATTTCTGGAGATTTGAAAATCTCACCGATTACTCATATACTGCTATGTGGGAAGTTTGTTATGGATGTAACAACAGAGTCTGTCTGTGGGTGTGTTGCAAGGTTTTTTACTCCCACATATTTTTTCAATCCGTTTCACAAATGGGGATATTGCACAATAGGAAATCCCAATTTGTTGACTCTTGTGGGAGGAAAAGCCCTTCAGCCTTTTTCTTTTTACAATTTGCATTTGTTTTCTTTTAATATTAAAAAAGATCGGATAGGAAAAAAATAATTATTTAAAACAAGTTTAGTAATATTTTCTGTAATGCACATTAGTTGTAATTATAAATGGATTCTGTGAACGACTTCCAGTTAGTGCCTTTCTTTACAAAACAAATATTTCTTATGTAATTGTACTGAATCTGATTTTCCCCTTAATGACTTTTTGCACAGCTGAAATACAATTCATTTCTTTCACTTTCAGTCTGTGTAACTTATTAATTTTGTCTTCCTCACTCAACAGTCTGATTGTAATGCGTGAAGGAAATGTTAAAAAAAGAAAAAATTGATTCGGGGCATATTCATTTGTGACACAAGTTGGGCTCTGACCTTGTGAATCGCAAAGTACAATACATCCTGTCTATTACAATCAATAATGTCAAGCTTTTGGCGCTTTGTGCAATTACACATGACAAAATTGTCAATTGACAATAGTATCCTATACTTTTCAACATACCTAACTCAAACCTAAACTACACCTTTTGGCATAAAAAAACCTTTAACTGAATATATGTATTTATTGCATATGTTTTAACACAATTTAAATTGTAAATTTCAATTCATGTAATTTTTTAAATATAAATAAATAAATTAATTAATATTCAAAATAGCTAAAACTTCTATATTATGTTGATTAATTATATTGCATTTCATTCATTGGACTCATTTTGTCCTACAATAAATTTTACCTATTGGAAAATATGATGTTAGGTTGAAAATATTATGGTATATTAACTGTACTTTATTGCATCAGGAACATACAACCATTTAGACATATCATTTTATTCGCATGCTTTTCTAAAATTGAAACCAGACTGAAGAGGGGAGGTTGGTGCCCCCGAAATCGATATCGCTGTAATAAAATGATATGTCAAAATGGTTGTATGTTCCTGGTAAAAAAAAAAAAAAAAAAAAAAAAAAAAAAAAAAAAAAAAAACAACGATCGTAAAATAAGTGAACAACCATGAAGAAAGAAGAGAAGAATAAATATTTATTGTATCAGTTTTGACTGATTACTTGAAAATACATATTTAAACCAAAAATATTGAAATATACAATTTAAATTAATTGATTTTGAGTAGATTAATCCTTTTTAAAAATATTTGTATTTGTGATAAACAGATTTTTACATTTGTGTCATCATTGCAAGAGAGTTGAGACTTGGTTGAAATTAATTGTGGGAAAATGGACTTCACTAGAGCGCAACTAAAAATTCAAATTATATTGCTATTACTTTAATTAGTCCATGTTCTTCATAAATGTTACAATCGATTAATGAATAAAGATATTATTAATTGTGCATGAGGAATTATTTAATGTAATACATAATTAAATGATCTTTAGATGAAACTATGAGTTCCCGAAATGCCGAGCAAAATGGCTGAAACATTCCACAGATTTTCCTCCTTATTGCTTAAACAAAAGCCCTCAATTTATTCAGAAAGTTATCAATAGTATAAATTATTAAATATAAGAGAAAAAAGGTATTTTAACTATTACTATTGTTGTGTTATTGTGTCTTATATTTTATACTGACTTTTTAGTACTGAAAAGTACTATACTGTACCACAATGGCTGTATTTCACTCCCAGAACCACAAATCAGTTTCAAGTTAAATGAAATATCCCTTAATTGTCCAAATTTTATGAATTACATAGTCCAATGGCATTTGCCTCTTTTGCCTGCCACAAGGCAAGAAATTCCAGGAGTTGGACCTTACTGTTTTAAAATACAAGGACAGATTCACTGATTCAAGTCAATTTTTTGCCAAGTGAGGGTGAAGTTCTGTCATACAATTATATTTTACTGACTTCTCCAAAACTGTGGATGAGCTTTCATGACGCCCAGACAATAAAAAACTAGACTGCGCAGTTTTAACAGTCATTGATGGCATTTTGGCTAAAAATCCTTATGCTGAAGCACACAGGACTCCAGCTGAAACAATGCAAGATGAAACTTGAACTTGCATTTTGTTGATAGTGTAGATAGATTTGACAAACCTACAGATGAAACAGCTGGAGTTTTCCATTCTTCTGAAGGACAACCTCCAGATCGACACATCGTTGTGCACTATAATCAAAGCGTCTAACTGTTTTATGCCCTCGTTCCGTGTGTGAGCCAGGATGGGACTCCAAAATGACCAATAATGGCATGAGAAACCAAACTCGTTGTGAATGTAACAATGTTACAGTTTGCTTGCTATCGACTTATCTGCAATCTGTTTTCATAAATCATATTCCATGATTCCGATTATAGAAGGGGCTAATTGTTCCAACAGGGTGCTAATTATTATTAATCACCAAGCCTGGAGGATCGTGGTAGCCAAGTGGTCAGAGTGATAGATTCTTGTGCGTTCATTCCACCCCTGGTATTTTGTTTTTCATACACCACTTCACCCAAAAATACAATCATACAATTAATTCATCACTCTCTGGCTAATATTGAGAAATAAGTTCAATTAAAGAAAAAAGTAGCATTTATTTTGCCTTCATGAATAAATAATGATAGATTTCGTTTTATACTTTTTTAACATGTTAAACTTTATATACTAATTTTTTTTTAATATTTTTTTTTGCTTATTAACATTACATATTACTTTCTTAACCTATTATTTGTATTTAGTTTGTGTTAAAACCTAAAACGATGATTGTTTTATAATAAAAATATATAGTTTAGTTAGTAATATCATAATTATTTCACCATTTTATTACTTTATTACAAATTGACATGTTTACAATTTGTTATCGTGCCCTGTATTTACCTTTGCTACGGTTTTTAAGGGTAATAATGTTTGATGTTGTGTGGAAACATTTTACCTGGATAGATAACATCAGGAAAATTCCCATGGTTTTAATTGGCCAATTATTTGAGCCAGCTTTAATTTCTGAAACGTTATCCTTCACTTTCATCTGTTACTATTTTTCTGCACTGAATCTGCTTAAGGTAATGAATTGAAAATTGATTTCAGCGTAAATTCGATCACGTCCCTCGTGGATTTTCAGTTTTGCAAAAAGCTGCAGGACCTTTTTATACGTAAAAACAACATCCAGGATTTGAACGAAGTCGTCTATTTGAAGGACCTCGAACATCTGAAACACCTCTGGCTCGGTGAAAATCCCTGTGCAAATGTCGACGGGTAAATAACATTTTAAATTGATTTTTTTGTTTAAATTCTTTATTTGTTTGTAAAGATTTTTATTAGATTAAGATTAACTTATCCAGTTTTCATATATTCAGTTAATTATACGAAATTTTTTGAAATGTGGCATGGGCGATTGAAGGCATAGTAGCTCAAGTGGTTAGAGAAGTGGTGTATTGAGCCGAAGGTCGTCGGTTCAAATCCTGCCTTTGACACAAATTTTTCGTTTAGAAAAAATTGAGTATAATTAATTGATGTGTATGTATAATTAAGAATAGCTTGATAAAAATAATAAAAGTTGGTATAAACCAGTATTATTCTTGTATTTTATTTGCAATGCAGTTTGGGCCATGTACCTGGTCTTTTTTCAGAACAGTTATTAGAGCTTGAATTTGAATACCTCCCCCCCCCCAAAAAAAATGAAAATAACAATTCGTTAGGTTCTTAATTAAGAATTCATTTTTTGATTTTTTTAAAGATACCGACTAGCAGTAATAAGGGCATTGCCAAAGCTTCAGAAGTTGGATGATGATCCGATTGATTCTGCCGAAGTCCAGAAAGCACTGAAATATGGCCGGGTGCTCATTCATCCCGAACAAATTGGGGTTTGTATTTATTTGAAAAAAAAAAAAAAATAGACATGTAGCTGTGTTTTGCTTGTTTATTTATGTTATAATAATTAGTCTAGTATAATAATTAAATTAGAAAATATAGTAAAAACTATTTACTTGCTGTATAAGCATATTTTTAATAAACTTCACTGCTTTTATTTATTGTTAGTATCAATAATTAGGTTGTTCCAACCAAATTAATTTTTATAATACGTATTTAGTTGAATTTTAAAGTGTAAAATCTTTTTGAAATGTAATTTTATGTATGTAAATAATTTTGAAATTGCAATATAAAAAAAAAAGTTTTTTCTTAACTATCTAAGTTACTGCTTTCTGCAATGGTAAAAAAATTACTTATTTAAATATTGTATTTCGTTTTCACACATGCATTTCATATTTGAGTTATCGCATGATTGCTTTATGAAATGATATCACATTTTGCATTCACAGTTGTCTATATTTAATTTTTTAGGAATACTATTCCGACCCCGATGAAGAGTACGAACCAGAGTACACTCAAGAACCACAGGTGTATTTATTCGATATAATTATTGTAGTTTCCAACCTGTCTTAACAAGTTTCGCATATTCTCATATTGCCCGTCTTATTAAAAATAAATGTTAAAATCAAAATTTTTTTACTAATGAACTTTAATCTGTTTTGCAATAATCTTAACATCCAGATTAGTGCAGATATATTTTTATTTGTCTTATGGAAATACAAGTTATATTTTGTAATTTTAGTTTTACAATTTGGTGAATTAACTTATTACACACCATTGATTTTCTTTATATTTCTTCTTCTTGAGGTTGATTATGTAAATAAAATATTTTTTCCGAAAAAGTGTAAAAATGATTGTGTAAATAGTTAACGTATTTACATTGTCCTTACATATTTGACATAAATGCTAAACAGGGTTTTCAAAATTGGCGTTAAGCAGGGTATTTTAAAATTTACCAAAAATGATTCCTAATTAAAAAGTTGCACTGCCCACATTTTCTTTAAAGAGCACTGTAGATAAAGTTTCTTAAGTTTGCAGATGACTGAGTAATGCATTTTGAAAATAGATGTATGTATTGTAAATGAAGTTTTCCTTGCATAAATGTAATACATTTAGAATAAATCACTTTGTTTTCTGACAGAATGTTCTCGAAGTGACAATAATTTTTATTTACTGTGTTAGTTTACTCATTGTAGTTTTATTTTATTAAAACAACTTATTCCATTGTAATAATTATTGTTTGTATTTGTCAAGATATTAAAATGTAGACGACTATAGATAAATCTTATAAAATATTCTGTGAGAAGTAATTAAGTGAATTAGAAATTATTGCTTGTATGTTTTCATGATGCACTTCTTGCAAAATTTAGTTATTTAAAGGTTTCCCAACTTAAGAAATCTTTTCTGAATCTCTCCTCTATATCTACTGTCATTCTGTGCCTTCTTGGTTTTGGGTTGTTTACTTCCGCCATCTTCTTTGCGGTGTGAATTTAACTTGGAATATTTCTAGGACAATTCTCCTTCTCCCGATGAGAGCCCTGTCGAACCGACTACGAGAAATAGTTATAGCCCAGAACCAATCGTCCAGTGAGTTTCAACCTCTTCAATTTATGCTTTCTTGTATTTAGCTTTGGGGTTACAAAATAGACGATTTTTTAAATTATCTGCACTAGTTGTTTATGTTTGCTGTTGCAAACCGAAGATTTTTAACTGCTTAAATAAAAGTTTTAAAAAATTGTTTTTCCTTTTTAACACTTCATTGAATTCTATCTTCTTTTATTCTAAATCATACAATAAAATTCATATTTTTAAAATGTAACAACATATCATTTATCATTTTTTTAATTCAAATCTAATCGTTAACTTTTTAAATAAAAAAAATGAATTAATCTCTTTTCATTTCTCCCAGGGATAATAATGGGTCAATTTTCATTTTAATCACTTTCATTTTATAAATTATTGCTTTAATACTTTTACACAGTATTTTAGATTATTTTTTATAAAAACATTGTAACTAAAAGAAATTTGTTCATCAAGTGCGTATGACTTAAAATAAGGGATTGTTTATGATTTTATTGATTTAATTTGAAAATATCCTATTCACCAAATAATTTACTAATGATCTTATCCCAAGTAACATTCCCAATAATTTAATTTTGTAGATATCAAAGGGAAAGGGAACATGTTCCAAATAATACAACCAATGAGGTAAATTTTAATTTTTTTTATATTTTAATTTTTTATACATTTTAATTTTTTTAGTTATATTTTTATTTATTGTTTATTGTTATATAGGAAATTGTAATAAATATTATTCAATAATTGCTGTTTAATTTTTTTTAATTAATTTTTTTTTAAATAGACTGAGCAACATTACAATGATGTAAATCAACATGGTGATTGTGTTTCTGATGCAGATATGTATAGAGTTAAGGTAATTTTTTTTAATAATTATGTTTTAAAGACATTTTGAGTTTATATTTATTTTAATGTTTATTACAGTATGATGAAAAAATGCCTGATGTTCCCCAACGCCCACCCCAGATTGGTGTAATTCACAGAAGTCGAACTGTAAGTTTGATATGATCATTTATCGCTCATGACACTGACTTTTTTATCTCAACCAATACCTTAGATAAAGATTAATTAATTGAAAGATGTTAATTGGTCAATCGGACTACAAAATCCAATGAATTTATCATTTATGTTGCCTTATGTGTGGGTTTGCCACCTTATTGGCCAATTTGTGCTTGTAATGTCTCAAAAAACCACGACTGTTCTGTTTTTGGGCATTCAGTGGAAGTGGCTATCCATCACATTTGATTGAAGTGAAAGTATATCAGAAGGGCTTAACATTACTACTTAGGTGTTGCAGAAGATGGGGATTTTTTCAAATCATTTTTAAATAAAAGCCAAAAGGCAGTGTTGGGATTTGACCCAGAACCACTAATGCCATGATTCAGCAGATTTGATTTATAATGATTTAAGTATAAGCTGTCAGTTTAACCTCTATAATTCTGAGTGAAATGTACTCAAATTAACACGGCTAACAAAGATTTTTTTTTATAACACATTTTACTAAAAAGAGTTTAAAATCATTGGTTTTTCCAGTTATTAATGCATTTTTCAATTAAACATTCTAAAGTTTTAATATTTTAAAATACAGCTTCCTCAAGAACGCTGCTATTCTCCGGACCTTGTAAGCAGTAACAACAGCTATGTTGTTGATCCAGGGTATAGAACGTCTACTCCTGTATATGCAAATAGTAATACAAGAAATGTTGTGAGTCATAAAGAATTTGAATATGTATACGTAACGTATCTAATTTAACATTGTCAATATTTTTTAATATACAACTAATAATAAAAATACAGTTAACAATAACAAAGGAAAGCTTTTTGCTTCAGTGCTTTTTTGTTCCAAAAAAAAAAAAAAAAAATTAAATATCAGCAGTACTGCTTTGAATATGAGATAAAGAATACAGTAGCTGAAGTTGGGTAAAAATGCTTTCAAGTAAATCAACAATAAAAAATTGAAGATTAAAAAATGGGCTTTAATAACATAAAATCTTATTTAACATAGCTTGCCCATCTCTGATTGTTATGGTGATCTATTAAGACACCACTACAGTTAAATAATATAGGAAACATTTATTTTTTTAACTTTTGTTGGAAAAAATAGTCTTTCTATACATTTTAATTAGCTAAATGTATTTAGCTTAGCATGGTCTGGGTTGATCTATCATAAAGGAAAATATAGGAATCAGCATGTACAACTCTTTGCAGAAGTATGTAAGGTTTATTAACAAGGAGAAGCAATGGATGTGGGATCGTTGAGTTTAATGAAACTTTTTTTAGGCGATACTAGGTTGAAAAAATTAGACACAAATCTTAGATTTGTACCATTATAAAAAAAAGTTTTATTCACTCTAAGATGCACAAATAAGAATTTTCATCGTACTGTTTTCGCGGTAGCAATTTGTATCTTGCTGATGTCCAGTGGTCCACTGAAATTTCATAATCTGGATTTTATTTTAAAAATTGTGTTATTACAGTAGAAATCCGTTTATCCTGGACTTGAAGGGACTGGGACTTGTGATTTTATTAGTATCCTGTCGTAAAAAAAAACACTTTTACACTGGAACACTTTTATTCATACATCAGGTTACATTTAAAGTAATAGATAGTTCACTAATTTCGTGGTCCGCTTGACCAGTTAATATATTACAATTAATTAAGGTTGTTAGTTGAGATAAAAAAGTCAATGGCATGAGCGGGATTCGAACCCACGATCTTCGGCTAGGTACGCCGCTGCTCTACCACTTGAGTGAGCTATCGTGACCTCGAATCCCGCTCGATCGTGCCATTGACTTTTTTATTTCAATTAAAAACCTTAATTAATTGTAATATATTAATTGGTCAAGGGGACCACGAAATTAGTGAATTTAATGATTTAAAATGAAGTATACTTCATTAAAACTCTCCGTGGCCATTTCATTTGTTGTCGAGAATCCAATCCGATTACATGACATTTGAAAAATGGGAAAAAGGAGGGAAAATTCAAAAGGTGGGGTTGAGATGGGAAGTTGGTGTCACGAGCAGGATTCGAACCCACGACCTTCGGCTAGATACGCCGGATCGAAGTCACGATAGCTCAAGTGGTCGAGCAGCGGCGTATCTAGCTGAAGGTCATGGGTTCGAATCCTGCTCGTGCCGTTGACTTTTTATCTCAACTAAAAACCTTAATTAATTGTAATAGAGAGTTTTTATTAGTTTTATTTTTGTTTAAGTCCGGACACGCGTTTCTCGAAAAATTTATAAGTAAAAAATACCTAATAAAAATATACATAATAAAAAAAACCTTTTCAATGAAAGCCTACATACGAACAACATGACACAACAATTTCTAGTCTTTTAAAATAGTATACACTTTTTTATTTTTAAATATATTTTTTATTTTATTTCTTTTTTTATTTCTTTTATATTTTTTAAACAAAAACGTGACCATTGGCCTCTCCAGCCTCTTCGATCGTGTGGGTAGTGGAAGGGTGATTTGGTGGCCTTTACTAATTTCGAACGACAAATTAAAGGTCCTAAGTTGAATTATGAATTTAAAAAAAATAATATACATACATTGAGAATCATGAAAAATTATAAAAAAGTGTGGTGTTTAGTGACAGTTAATTAATGATTATTTGGAGATCGTGGGACTATACCACTATACACTACTATACCGACCACATCTCACGATGTCCAAATATTTAAAAAAAAAATCTTTTATCAAACGGGTCCGGATAATTGAGAAGGCTGGATAATCGGGGTCTGGATAAATGGGTACAACTGTTGGAAAGCAAAATGTCTACTCTTTCAGCATACATCATCATTTTATATTTTATATCATTATAAGTGCTCAGATGTTTTATTTTTATTTCTATGGTTCTAATTTACTTACAAAGGCAACATCTATGCCATTACGCATAATTTATATGGTTTTAAACACCTGTAAAGTTTCCGATTGATCGGTGTAGTTGTTCCAAAGTTTATCACAATTATTGTGATGTTTGAAGAAAATTGAGGCTAAAATTTCAAGTAAAAAAAATTTTTTTTTTTTACAAAAATTTGTGTTCGAGGGTTTTTGAAAATACAAAACACAAATATCAATTTTGTCATAAAAAAGTTTTGCTCTAGACAAAACAACAAACAAAGTGTATATTGGATGCGTTCCTAAATGTAGCACAGGCTTTTGATGTCTGACACCTGGGCATGCTTCATAAACTAAAACGCTTCTTACTCCTTATTACCTGAAATCCTCTCTTAAATGACCGGTGCTTCAGAATGAGGTGCAGCAAGTTCTCGGAAGTCAGACAGATACAAGCTGTTGTCCCACAAAGGAGCATGCTTGGTCCATTTTTTATGTCATCTATACTCCTGACCTACCTGCATATCCCAATACCATTGTAAGTGGCGACTGCACTACGACCGTATAATCTCTCTTTATTTTCTTGTTTTATCTAAGTGATAAGACAGTAGTTGGCATAAGTGCTTCACTACTTATTTTTGAGTAAAGGAAGGTGAGGTTCTAGAATTTAATGAACTGGACAGTATGTTCTTCAACATTTATTTTAACACACTTCTTTTAAATGTACACAAACAACACAAAAAAGAACCCCATGTTAAGAGACAATAACTTAACTTGGACAATAAAGAAGACGTCTAGGACCGAAATCTGCCTTTTCCCTCAAAACTAAACTAACCTTATACAAAATTTGATTGTGACCATTTTGTACATACGGTGTTGTGGTTCTACCAAGATATCCAACCTGTCCAATCAAAAGCCTTCGGGCAAATTGTTAAAGCTCGACTTCACTATCCACAACAATCTCAACATTCCTTATGTCAACGTACTGATATGTTCTCGATTCTAAAAGTTTC
The DNA here is from genome assembly GCF_000648675.2 of Cimex lectularius. Classification (NCBI taxonomy): domain Eukaryota; kingdom Metazoa; phylum Arthropoda; class Insecta; order Hemiptera; family Cimicidae; genus Cimex; species Cimex lectularius. Next base: position 151,451 of record NW_019392752.1, on the reverse strand, counting down.
CCACCAACCTCTCAATCCAACTTAACCCTACTGACCTAACCCCCTCTCAACACATTCCCATCTCAAGAACCTGCTACATCGCTTTAATTGACGATGGCCTCGAGACCTCCTTTGGCTGGTTTTTCAGGACACGAGTCCTCTGTGTGTAGCATTGGCCTTAGGACGCACTGTGTGAAAAATGTACTTGCTTTGTCACTCAATCATTGGCAAGAATACTTCACAAATATGCTTCGTATGCTTTTTAACCTAGTATTATTTAAAAAAAAATTCATTAACAATAATGATCCCAAGTCTGGTGTCTACTTTTGTAAGCAATTTTTGGTTTAATGCTAAATGAACGATTAATATAAAAAATTATAAATACTTTAGCAACCGAATGTCCAGTCTGAAGCAGAATTTTCATACAATAATGACTGGAAGAGAAGGAGTTGCCAATCTACCTGTTGTATCCAAGGGACCCAAAAGAGGCCAAATGAACGAGTAAGTTTGTACAATATTGTTTTTTTCTCACAAAATGACATTGTAATTGGACGTTTGCAGCGGACGAATGTACTCAATGCTGTTTTGTGCCTTGTGAAGGAGCTGGACTATCCCAATTTGGAAGTCGTTCAAATGGCGGTGAAATGCAGGATGGAAGAACTTGCAGAAATGTGATTACTATTTTTTAATTAGTCAGAACTAATGAATAACGTCCATACTGCTCGACAAAATATTTCTAACTAAATTGGCATAGACTTAGAGACACAGATTGTGATAGTAAAGAAATTTTTGTTCGTACAATTAATGTTATATGGATTTTGTTATCTTTTCTACATTTCTATGTAAATAAGGAAGTGTTGTGGCCCTGTACTTGCTTGCCATTTCTTTTACTATTGAAATTAAGTGCTGTGTGATTAGTTGTGCATTGTTAAGTTTTTAAAAATTTATAATTTAAATGTTTACCAGTTGATTTTATTTTCAACTAGTATAACGTGTGCAATTATTTAGAATCAGTTACTTTTAGCTACTGGTGTACCTGGTTCTGTTGTGTCTTAAAGTCGACCCTACAATTTTTAACCTATTTGATAATTTATATTAACTTAAAAAAACCTGTACTTACGTTTTTATTTTGGAGATTTATTTATAAAAGTTTTATTTTTTATTTATACAGATTTAATGTCTAAATAAAATTTTTACACTGTGGTCTATTAAAATGTTAACAGTAGATTCACCTTAAAAATTATGTTACTTGTTGTCTAAGACAAAATTGATAATTTCTTGATGATTGGTCACACCAATTTTATAACAATAAAGATTAATCAAAGTAACTTTTCTCATTGTATCAACCTGCGTTTACCTTTTAATTTGTGTTTGTGGTATCTTTTTGTACAGTACTGAAGTAACAGTATTTGCTTATGATAATATAATTTATGTACTAAGGAGTCAATTTTGCTTTTAAAGAAATTTATCCACATTCATTAATTGATAATAAATTACTTAAAAGCTAATTTATGTTGTAACACTACATGTCACATAAGTGGGGAAAAAAAATCTTTTTGGACGGGGTGGTATAATGGGCCCGGCTGAAGATACAGGACTCTAAGAAAGCGGGGTGAGGACGGCGAAGGTCAGGGGGGTTTGGGAAGCGGAGGAGAGCGTAGCGAGGAGGACGGCAGGGGCCCAGCTGGAGCATCCGAGAGAAGAGGTGTGGAGCAGTTGCGACACGATGGTGAGGACGCGAGCGAGAGATGAAAAACAAAATCGGTGATGGAGCTACTCGCACCCACAACTCAGGTGGTTTTTTCATGAAACATGTGACAATGTGTTAAAAGAATCTTCATTCTAAGGAATGTGACATTTTCTGTTGTTTTCCACTTTTAATAACTTAATAAAGATATTTATTTAGAAATCGTGAGATGCGGTCTGGTGTGATGTAGGTTTCAGAAAAACATTTTCTTTATCGTGCCAACGTTTCGATCTTTACTGAGATAATCTTCAGGGCCTGGGATTTACAAACATACTACATCACACAGACCGCATCTCACGATTTCTAAATAAATATCGATTAACGGTCACTAATCACCACACATTAATAAAGCTAATTAATTGTTAGATTTCCTCTTGTATGCAGGGATGAACAGTTAGCTGTTTTTGATAATTTTAGTCTGCTTATCCTTGCTTATTTAGTCGTCAGATGTGCTATGGCTTCTCACAATCTTCATTGCTAGATTCATGTGCTTACTGTCTAAAACCTGAAAAAAGAGAAAATTTCCCTCTTCTTGAAACTTCATAAATCAGTTTGAACCAACTGTCTGGTGCCGAAGTAAACGTAGGTATAAGTACCCTTAGCTACTTGCAAACTCATGGCCTAATCTTATCCTGATACTGCATTCTGGAGGGGCTTTAAATAGCTGAACTGCAGTAGTGAGGTTCAGTTCGAGGACAGTTCTCAGCAGTTGGTAGCCGAGTATGCCTTGAGGCCAAAATGTTTCTTCCTTCCAGCCCAGTAACTGATTAATGCTCTCAGGGTAAGTACAACATCGTCATCTAAAAGTCATTCAAGCTACTCATTTCAAAGATCCCCATTAATCTGTCCGATGTGTATGATTTTCAAGAATTCCTATTACATTATATTAATGCTGAGTTTAACAACTCATTAAACCCATTAACAATTTTTTTTACATTAGATCAAACTACAAAAGATCGACAACTGAAACAGCACGAATTTGTAGATAAAAATGATAGGTAACAAGAAACCTACAGGTTCATCTTGGGACCCAATAGAGAAATCTCACAACTTTTAAAAACTCAAAAAAGTAGCAAAAGTTAAAAAGTTATTTCTAAAAAATTCCGTACAAGAAATTAATGTGTACTGCAGTTTGAATCATATCCTTACTGTCAATCAAGTTTATTTCTGCTGGTTTTGCTTGCCATTTCTGAGTATCCATGTGTGTGTATCTGTTAGGAGACAACAATAACCTCACTACTAAAGATGGTGAAGTTTTGAAACATCTGATAAACCAAACCAAACTAGTGCAAAGTTCAAATGACTAAAATGGACTTAACTATCGGTCTATTGTGCATCTCGTTGTTTAGAGCTCATTAATCTTAAGGCTGTTTACCAGATTCCATAATTTTGTTAAGGACTTTCATGTATCCTCCTGGCCAGGTATTTCTCTTTCCAGGAGCTTTCGTACAAACAGAGGAAATGTTCCGCTGTCTCTTCTTCTTATTGGCAATCCTGCACAGGCTTGTTTTTGTCACTCCGAGATCATAGTGTCAATAGTCCAACTATCCATTCTACTCTTAACAAGTCCAAGATTTAGTGGGTGTGCCGTTAATCATTGCAATGGTTCTTTGATGAATTTTTTCGTATGACCCTAATCTGGCATTCCATTAAACAGAGGATTTATTTTTAACCCATTGAGTGCCAGTTTGGTTTGTGGCATTTACATGACCCGGACTCGAGTACGCTTTCTTGCCTTTTTTCAAAGACGATCAGTTATGGTACAGGGTGGAATCTACGTCCATGCGTGTACCGAACTGATTATCGTACAGAATGGATCCTTGACAGCACTAAGGTAAATTGAGGACGTTCTTCCGTAAGCTTTGGTTCCTTTCTGTCTATTTAATGTATAATAATGCTCGAGTTGACACCCATTACATGGAGGATATAGTGTATGTACCAATGAATTGACTAACATATTCTCCTGATATGAATCCCCTAGAACCCTTATGGAAGCTAAAGAGACGGGTTAGACATGGACTGCTCTTTTTGAAGAATGGGATTGTGTATCACAAGACGAAAACTGGTGCTTATTTACTCGATGCTTAGGAGACTTTAGTCCCTCTGAGGCCAAAGGAGCTAATAAGTCCTATTAAGATCAAAGTTGGGAAATAAATTATTAGTTAAATTTTAATCTATCATTTTATTTATTTATTTATTTAGAAATCGTGAGATGCGGTCTGGTGTGATGTAGGTTTCAGAAAAACATTTTTTATATCGTGCCAACGTTTCGATCTTTATTGAGATCATCTTCAGCGCCTGGGATTTACAAACATTGTTTACATTTAACAAATACATGTAGGATGTGGAAAAAGTGAATTTATACAACGCAAAATATATTTTTTATATTCAATCAAAGTATTTCTACTCACTCAAAGTGTTTGTCTTCTGTGTAATTGTGCCATTCTTGCGTGTCGTGTCGAAAGTGCCAGTGAGATTTTGCTATTTTGTGTTTATATACGTTGGATTTTGAACGGGTGGGGAAGGATGTCGGTATAGAAAAGACATTTTTGTATGTAAATATATGGTGATTACTAACCGTAAATCGATAATTATTCAGAAATCGTGAGATGCGGTCTGGTGTGATGTAAGTTTCAGAAAAACATTTTCCTTATCGTGCCGTCGTTTCGATCTTTATTGAGATCATCTTCAGGGCCTGGGATTTAATTGCCGACCCATCACCAACGTTTTTTCCCTTCGTCGGCTCTTTTCACCTCAAAGAACCCGACTCCTTATACAAAATCTTATATACCGACTTCCTTCCCCACCCCTTCACAATCCAACATATATAAATATAAAACAGCAATATCTCACTGGCAGTCTCAACACGACACGCAAGAATGGCACAATTACACAGAAGACAAACACTTTGAGTGAGTAGAAATACTTTCATTGAATATATAAAAAATATATTTTGCATTGTATAAATTCACTTTTCCACATCCAAAATGTAATTGTTATATGTAAACAATGTTTGTAAATCCCTGAAGATGATCTCAATAAAGATCGAAACGTTGGCACGATAAAGAAAATGTTTTTCTGAAACCTACATCACACCAGACCGCATCTCATGATTGGTAAATAAATATCGACTAACGGTCACTAGTCACCACATATTTAATCTATCACTAAATGATTTTCCAGTATTTTGGTAAATTTTCTTTCAAACCGTCATAATTTAATATAATTTTTTGTTCTCGTTTAATTTGGTTTGCATTAAAATAAGTATGTAATTAAATATGTATGAAATTAAAACAATGATAAAATATATAGTTAGAAATAAACAACAAAATACTAGTGTCCGCCTTTTTGACTTTGACTGCGTATCCTATTAATTAATAGACAAATAAAAATTAGACTTTTTTAAAAATGAAACTGAATTGTGACACCAACAGTTTATTTCCATAATAAAAATTAATTTGGTGCTGTTGATTAAAATACCTTTTATACATGTGAAGCTAGATCGTTAATTATTGAATACCTAACAAAATAGAATAATGAAAATGAAGAAATTCTTTTTCATAATTAGGGAACAAATTAATATATAACATCGTAGTAAGACGGTTTTTTCCATTATTCAGCTTTATAACACTCCAGTGTTTTCTTTAAAAAAAAGTTAGACTTTAAATTTGAATTTTACAGCTTCACTGGAACCCTAATCTTTTTATCAGCCAGCGTTCCGTTCCAAACGCAATACATGATTGAGAATTGATTTGAGGAGAGCGCGGCAAATATCGGAACCGATCGAATAAATATTTACTCCGCCATCCGAACCACTTGAGGACTTCGTGTTTGAAAGAGAGTCTTCATATTTTGTTCATGCTATCGGTTTTATTCTTCATACAATACATGCTTAAATAAATAACCAAGAAAAAAAGCGATAGCCTAAAAAAGAAAGGATTAATCAAGAACAATTTAATTTTTAACGATAATCATATTCAGACTTTCAGAGCTAGTTATTAGCTATTCCGAATGTTTGTGCTATTTATACGTATCTGACACAAATATATTTTTAAAACTATGTTATGAAAACCTGCCTAGTTATTTTATATCAACAAACCTGGAGTAATTTCTAATAAGAAGTTCCAGTAAGTCTAATAATAAATTCAATAATTATACTTTATTATTTATTCAATTAATTAAGGTTTTTAGTTGAGATAAAAAGTCAGTGTCACGAGCGGGATTCGAACCTATGACCTTCGGCTTGATACACCGTTACTCTACCGCTTACACTTTATTATTTATTAAGATGAAAGACAAAATTTTCCCAACCGTCCAGATATCGGACATTGTAACTTAATACTAAAGTTACGTTCAACATTGTTAACAATTTTATGAAATATGACGAGAAAAGGGTTTCTCTCTGTTTTAATAATATAACTTAAACCGTGACTGACGAAAAAAGAATATCTTTCGGGGTAATCAATATTTATCATACAAGAGTGACGTTATAAAAATTATTCACATATACACGCAAATACTAAAAAATCGTCACTCGTATTTTGTTATTTATTTCAAAACACGTATTTTCACCCTTATATTAATCACAACATACACAGACAGGCCAAAAATTCCACCCACTTGTAATATAACTTTTATATTATATATTTATATATATAAATGTATGTATATTTTCAAATATATGTATATATATTTATATATAAACCAAAGTTTCACGTTTTTCACGTTTAATAATTATGTCGAGAGGGGGCGTCGGTGGCCGCAACGGTTTAGGCGTACGGCGCTCTTCAGTGTAAGGTAAAGGTCCCGGGTTCGAATCCAGCGGCTCTGCATTCGAACCCGACGTACTCACAAATGGGCTTTTTTTCAAAAACACCGGCACCCTGATGGATGACCTCTGCTGTTGCGAGCCCTCGTTTAAAAAAAATTTTGTGTCTTTGCCTAAAAAAGTAAAAACAAATGTAAATTGCTAAGGAAAAAAGACGGACAGGTAACATTTGTTTTAGATTTTTATTTAACATTTCAATATCACTGTTTTCAATATCAGTATTTCCTCCTGTTGCCTTAATTACATCTCGGAGACAACTCGGCATATTTTCTACAGTCTGGAAATGTTTCTTTGCTGGAGGTTAACTCATTCTTCACGAAGAGTCCTTTCAAGATTGTGATGTGTATCAGGAAGTGATGTACGTGCTCTTATACGTCTTTTGAGGTTATCCCATAAATGTTCGACGGTGTTCAAGTCTGGAGAACGGGCTGGGAAGGTTAAGACCCGGATGTTTTGCTGTTGGAGGTACGTTTGTACTGTGCGAGCGACATGTGGACGGGCATTATCGCTGATTTCATCGTGGATAGGCCACGCGTGATTTTCCAAAATTTCATTACATAGCGAGTGGCCGTCGAAGACCCTCCACGAACAACAACCAACTCTGTGCGACTCTCCTTGAAATTCCCGCCCACACTATCACTTTGCAATGTTCAAAAGGTTGGCTCTGGGAAAAATTACAGGCTTCATTTCTTTCATTTCGCCTTCTCCACACTCTTTCACACCCACCTGGAAATCGTAGAGCAAATATACACTCATCTGTAAAAAGTTCATCCAAAGACCAATGGCTGTGTTCTCAAGAAAATGAGAGGCGTGCAACTCTGTGTGTTCTGGTCAATGATGGTCCTCTTACGGGGCGAAAAGCCATCAGTCCATACTGATTTTATCTTCTTCGAGCAGTGCATTCAGAAATTTGAACACCTCGAACTTCTGGAGTTGTGAAGAATCCTTGAACAACAGTAAGGTGCCGGTCAAAGTCAAAAAACGGTATCATGTGGTTCTGTTACCCTAGGGCGACCAGAACCGGGCCCTTTCATGGTAGGACCGAGTTTCTTGAAAACGTCTAACGGCATCTCGCAAAGTTTCGTAGGGAACTCCGGTGGTGATAGCCGCATACATGGTGGAACGTTCATCATCAATAAGAGCCACACCATGCGCAACATCCTCAGCACTAAGTGGCAATTTTTAGTTTAAAATTTGAAATTAAGAAAACAAAGATGAAAACTAAACGGTTTATTGCTTCAGAATTCAAATGACACTGAATAAACGTTTTTAAATTCCGTAAAAAGTAAACAGTGAAAAATCCTTTATCCTTGTTTTGTATTAGGGATAAAGTGTGTGTACCTCTAATTGATATTCCCAATTTAAAACATAGCGTAAACAAATATTTATTATTAAAAACAATTGGACAAATTAAGGGCAGAATTTTCTTTTATCAAGAAAATGAAAAAAATCAATTGGTGGAATTTTTTTGCCTGCCAGTGTATTTTAGAGTAAATCCGATTAAACTAGATAAAAAATTAATGAGTTTAATAAAAATTATTTAATTACAATGATTTGTAAGAAAATTCTCCAAAATACCGGAAAATCATTTAGTAGTAGATTAAAATTTAACTAAAATTTATCACGTGAGTTTGGTTTCTAAGCATCGAGTAAATAACTGTTTGAACTGTTCATTGCTTGTAGGAGTCATGTCCCATAAGCCCATAAGAGTTCTATTCATGACAGGAGAACTTGCAGGTCAATTCATGCTGACTAGCGTACTACATGTAACATGGTGAAAATAGTCATCTCGCTAATAAAAATCCATATGACTATAGTTCAACAATTTTGTTCTGACTAGCAATTTCTTATAGGTAACATTTATGATCACTGTTATGACAGTACAACCTGAGGCGAAGGTGCTTGTCGCTCTCTCTCTCATTAATGTTAATCCTGTGTACATAGTCTTTATAAATAGTTACAATTTTAGTCAAAATACTCTGTGATCATAAATGTTACCTATAAGAAATTGCTAGTCAAAATAAAATTGTTGAACCATAGTCATATGGATTTTTATTAACGAGATGACAATTTTCACCATGTTAAATGTAGTATGCTGGCCATGTGCTTTATAACGTTAAACCCAAGACGTTTTTACAATAGTTTTACCTGTTAATCGTTTTCAGCACTCTTGGGAAAGCCCTGATGATGGCACTATAAATTGCCGAAACCTTGGTGAACTCAACAATTAGTCTTCTTCTTTCTTCACCTGTCTAACGACCTCCATGAAGATTGAAACTCCACATAGATTATCTGCAGGTCGATCAACTAACATAATTTGATCTTAAATCAAATTGTTAAGTGCGGAAAGAATAACATTATATAAGACATTTTCTTTTAGAGATGTCAATGCATATTACTTAAAAGTGCACTTAATCACCCTGCCTGTCTATCCCACTTTCTTTTCTTTTCAAAAGATGTTTATCACCAATAATAAGAGCAAAGGGGTGACTGGAAAGCTGAGCCTCGGGTGAGGATTTGGGCGGAAAAGCGGAAAGCCGGGATAATAGAGATGGAGAGCAACCGGTCGTGAAATTAGAGTCACCGCGAGAGAGGAACTGCTATTGTAAGTAACCTTGAAGCCTTATCAAACATATATACCACAGATATGGCTGCAGGTCAACTACCCCTAAATTTAATTAATGTAATCTAAATATATTTTCCTTCGTATAATTTAGGCACGGATTGGATTAATTTTGACAGCATTCAATCTGAAACCGTTGTAGCGGGGTAATGAAATAACGAGATTATTTGCTATTTTGACGGTTTGAAGATTGGACGATTTGAATCGCTAATTTCAGAATCAGTCTGTCACATTTGCCTGGAGAAATTAAAACCTTAACCTTGAACCAATTTTACCAATTCTTCAGGAGAAAGTTACGTCTCATTCACGCACATAGGTAAAGAAACATAAATCCAAACTAATCTATAGAAAAAGTTTGATATAAAAGCTGCACTGAAGACATCAAATTGGGAAACATCGGAGTGTAAACAAACAAGATAACATATATACCATAAAATGAGAGTGCGGAGAAAAAGGACAGATAGATCGCAAAATAAAATATAACTGAATCTTGTGAACAAAAGTTTTCCAGGCAAAATATTTTATATTTTTTTGGCATATTAAGGCAAATTCACGCCTGTACTCTAACCTGGCTAAACAGGAATCACTCAATAAACTCAGTAACTTTGAAAGGTCTGAATCTTTTTGAAAAATAAAACAGGTAATAGGCCAACCAACATGATAGGAAACAACCATAGGTTAATCACTATCCGACCAGGAATAATTAATTGATATATATGTATATATATAATATATAATATATATATTATATATTGTTCGCGCCAAAAATCGCGAATTATAATTGTTTATTTTGTTTCCGAAATGCCGCTAATCTAGAATTTATCCTAGCTCTGTTACCTTCCCACGATCCTGTCCTGTTGCTGCCTAGTCCTGCTCTAGTCCTGTTCGCTTCGGTCTCGCTTCCATACAGTCCACTATTAATTAGCCTCCAAGAGTGATTTTCATTTAGTTTTCTTTCAGTTTTTCTCTTATTTTCAAGAAGCATTTTTTTTCGTTTTGTTAATTATCGCGTTCAAAATAACGCGAGTGTCTCCTCCCGCATCCTTAACGCGACAAATCATACAGGGTTCGGACGGAGATCCGAAGGTAATTAATAGACTAGGATTCTGTTTTACCTTTGGCCAGAGTTATTGCAGGTTCTAGCTATTAAACGGCTCTCCTCCATGGTTGTAGAGAAAATCAAGCCACAGTTAACAAGTTAGTATTTTATTATTATTATTATTATTAATTTTTAAGGGCGTTTTAACGGCTAAGGTAGTATTTTATTTTATTTTGTATTATTATTATTATTATTAATTTTTAAGGGCGTTTTAACGGCTAAGGTCATTTCACGCCCTAACATCCAAACCTTCTATCTTAGGGTATTATTATTGAAAATNTATATATATATAAATTAACGGTTTGTCTAATAAGACCATTTTTCATAAATAAATAAAGTTAAAAAAATAATTGATCGTAAAAACTTTTATTATAGGATAATAGAAGAAATGAATATCTGAAAAGTGAATGTTTTAAACGTTGCGTGAAATTATTTACCCAAATCTACCCTAAAGACTGTTAGACGGTAATTCAATGTTTGTGAATTTCATTTAACTCTTAACTCGATTTATCAAACATTGAAAGTTTTCAAATGTCGAGTTAAGCAGAGGAATAACTAGTTTTCTAAGTAGCAGGCTAAGAATTTTAAGCATTGTTTCCTTTAACACCTAATTTTCTTAATTATTGCACCTCCAACTTTACCAGATCTCTTTGTCTATGCGCTCATTTACCATCTGGCAATTTATCTGTTGAGCTAAAACACTGAGATCATATTATTTGAAGTTCATGTCTAACGTAAATGTTATATTTGTTAGGCACTATCCATAATGTTCGATGTATAATGGGTTATTAACTTTTAATTGTTCTATTTTACTTTAGTATAGGAATCAGATGAGAGAGGATTTTTTTCTTGAAAAATTGCTTTAGATGGATCAGCATTTTGATTAATTTATGACCAAGGTTTTTTAATTTAATAATGTAAATGAATAAATTACTTTAACAAGTAATTTCGTCGTCTAAAAGGGTTTTTCACGAAGGCAGAAATTATTTTAGGATTTTTCCCGCTACATTGGAATAATTAAGATTCTAACATGGCCTTGATGAGTTACGCCGGCATGTCGGTTTTAACATAAAACCATGATGAAATGAAAAGGTTAACGACAAGGAAAGGGTCCGGTCCCGCTTGGAAGGAAAAAAGACCAACAAATTTTCCTAATGGGATTAGCCCAATTCCAAGCCTTCGTTAGACTTTTTCCACTGGGCTTTTGAACGGAGACTTTCTGGAACTTTTTCAATAGAGTAATAAAACTATTTAAATTTCAACGGTCGTAAAATAATGCGTTTTTTTGCCCGAAAATAAATTTTGTACAGGCTATAAATTCCGACGGCCAAAGCTAAATGGCCCCGGATGAAAGCGGAGAACAACCCGAAGTGCTTCCGACCTCGATACCTCCGAGCTGATTCTACTCTCTGAATTATAATAAGATTTAAGACAGTTACCCTTTATTGTGGTTTTGTAAAACAGTTTAACCGTAAAAAAAGGGAAACGGGGAAAAAAACACAAAAAAAAGTAAGGCTATGGGATGGTAATGAGGGAATAAATCTACACTCTCTAAGGCTAATCGCCCCCAGATAAAACATGTGCTCCCGGATAATTATTTCTAGGGAAATCCTCCGGCAGCCTAACCGACCAAGGGAAATCAAGGAATAACTTTTTTTCAGGTTCGATTTATTTAATAAATTGAAAGTGATATTCAAAAAATTACTTTAGATTAAATTATAAAATTCAAAGCTGTTATAATTCAAATATTTCTCTTTCTTGTTCAATGATGTTTCGTTTGGACACAGCTCTTTATGCGGGTCATATTTCATAAATAAAGAGAACAATACTGCCCTGTTCAAAGGGCATTCTTTAATTAAGTACCCATTGGCCACAACAGCACATCAAAACTCAAACGAACTCAACAAAACGTTTTAATTCACGAAATTAACGAATTATTACCGTGTCAAAGAGTGATTCATTTAGAGTTACATCCAATTATCCGTTTATCAGCCCGTGAAAAGCCTTTTCTGACAGGGGTTTCAAATAATTCACAACTCGTTCTACCGAAGCGGAGGACCACTCCGAATGAGGACGGCTCTTCATAAAAAGTGGACATGTTCCACTTTATTAAATAGTTGCAGGGGGAGGAGGGAAGTTGTTGCTCGTACAAAAACAAAATCACCTCTGTGTTTGACAATTCCGAATTTTTCCGCCACTCAAAGGGATGCTCGTACGCGCTATAAAACTTCGCTCAAGCCTTTTTTCCGGCATCTCAGCAAGAAATTAGCAAAAGGGACGTTCGAGAGGTGAGAGACGAACGTGCGTAGAGTCACGGTCGGCATTGAAACTGTAAGGAGACTGGAAGAAATGTGTTTACAACTCGGAAATCCAGCAAGGATATAGCGTTTACCATAGATCAATATCGGTTTCGCTTTGAGTTTGCAAGAAAACCGGCATAATAACCAACGTCACGACCGAATCATCACACAATAACATTACGACCATGCCCCTACCGGAAACCCACCTAGCGTCAACCAACGGACCCACCGACAAATAAGCCCTACTTAAAGTAACAGACAGTTCCTCACTGATGATGATTAGTAATTGACCAAACCCGCTAGTGAAGACGGACACAATAAGTGACCCAATTCTGGTTCAGTATGCGTGTATCTTACTCGTAGACCAACATTCAACACCAACACTGAAAAAATGCCGTTTCAGGGCAGATGTGGACGATAGGGACAACATGAATATTTGATATTTAGGTAAAAAAGATCCAAAACAAGATTACGGCTTTGCGTAGCACTGCTCATTATTTTTTCTCTCATTACCTCTCTACATGCACATCCATTACATCAATTAAACAATCAGAAATACATGTTTTCAATATGTACAATTTTCAGTAGTTTGTTTTACTATTATTTAATAATAATCGGTGAAATAAAAAATGGTTTCATTTGTTCATTCATCACGATTAAATAATGTTAAACAATATTTTATTAAGTGATTAATTTATTAATTTTTTTGTTCTAGAAACAGAATGATTATTTTCAGCTCACTGTATTTCATATTTAATAAAACAAAATTTCACATTTTTTTCACACGACGAATACTGGTTCATTAGATATTCAATAGCAACCACATATAGCACCGACAGCAATAAATTATTAATGAATAGTTTCATGATGATCTTGGAAATACAAATTTTAAAGATATTCAATAAAATATATTGTTTTCTTTAATGGTTATTCAGAAATTGTGAGATGCGTTCTGGTGAGATGTAGGTTTCAGAAAAACGTTTCGATCTTTATTGAGATCACCTTCAGGGCTTCTTTACCGTGCCCCCCCCCCCCAAGGGAACTCGGGCACTATCAACACAACACGCAAGAAAGGAACACTTACGCAGAAAACAAACACCAAACATAATAATAATAACAAACTCAACAGACACCCAATAACATCTAACACAGAAAACAAACACTTTCAGTGAGTACTAATACTTGGAGTGATTATAAAATTTCTAGCATTATATAAATTCACTTTTTTCACATGCTACATCTATTTGTATAATTTAAACAATGTTTATAAATCCCAGGCCTTGAAGATGATATCAATAAAGATCGAAACGTTGGCACGATAAAGAAAATGTTTTTCTGAAACCTACATCTCACCAGACCGCATCTCACGATTTCTGAATAACATCGACAAACGCTCACTAATCACCACTCATTTTCTTTAGTGTTTAGTCTATAAAATTACTTTATTTAAAGCTTTTTTTTGAGATGAAACTAATATTTAGAAAAGTAAATGGCAATACGAATTTTTTCCTACTGGCCGTTATTCAAACTAATACATATTTTTGTGACTGGTCGCCAATATAAAACAAGAGTCAACTTAAGATTTAAAACACAAATAGTAGAAAACCCCGAAATTGTCACTTAACGCATAAACACAATTACTCATTTTTGAATCTATAAATTGGCCAAAAACTAGGGCTGTTCGTAGGGGAAAATAATCTTGCGGTCTGATTTCCAATCGTAATGAAAACTTTTTTATTATAAAAAGTTATTTATGTAATAGCTTTTTCCGCTAAACTCGAAAACTGGATCTGTTCCCAATTCACCAGTTTCAACTTCTGTAGAAATTGCTTGAATAACTCATGGCTCCGTTTGAAATATTTTACGGCCGCGTTTTCACCCTTAACGTACGCGCTTAATTTAGAGTGAACTTTGTTACGACTTAATTTTACGTTTTTTGACGAGTGGGCTGTCATATTTGTAGCTAATTTTCTTAAATTGGTTATCACCTATGTGAAAACTGTTTCTAGGATTTTTGTTTTCAAAAAATGTGTACAATGAAGAATTATTATTTTATTAAATAATGAAATTCAAATTATTCAAAAATAAGTACAATGTTTCAGTAGATTTATGAAAATCAATTTAATTCTAAGGTAATATTTTTGTATTTTTCATTATGTCATTTGCTAGATTTATTTTTAATGATTTAGATTACTGTTTTTAAAAGTAAAATCTATAATTTGTAAAAACGTTTTGGTATATTTTGATCCACATTAATGCCAGATTTTAATTTGTTTTAAACTTAGTTGTTGCTTTTTTAGTAGTTGGTTTTTTTGTGTTGTTGAATGATTTAGTTGTTGTTTTTTTGTGTTGTTGATTAAGTTGGCTTTTTAGTTTTGTTAGTTAATGGGTTTTAGTGGTAGGCTTGTTAGTTGTTGGCTTTTTAGTTGTCATGTTTTTTTAGTTGTTTGGTTTTTCGTTCATTTTCCCAACATATGTCAAATTCATTTTAAACTGTTCAATATTTAATTAAATATAGATAAATGAAAGGTGAAGTTTTAGACTTGTACTCTAAGCAAAATATCTAACATTAAATTATTATTAAATAAACTCTTATCACTGTAAGGTAAAGGACCCGACGTATTTTTTTTTTTACTTATGTTTTCACAAACACCGGCAGCCAGAGGGATCATATAACCCTCGTAAAAAATCTGTTCAGAAGGCGTGTTAGAAGTTTTATTAAATGTTAAAATGGCAAGTTTAAAAATAAATAACGTTTTTAAAAATATTTTCTTTCACGATATTTGATTTCATAAAGGTTTTAAAGGTACGAAACGTAAACTCAAGCTGTATTTTGGCCAAATTTGACACGTAAGCTGCTTGAGTATTCTCAATCACACTAGGAGTGGTTTTCGTTGTCATTAAGCATTATAAAGACACATGTTGAAAAATATCCTGACTTTATTAACATTGTTAATTTTCAGCACTCATAAAAGCATTTAAAACATTAAACTTAAAAAAAAATGCAAATCGATCAGAGGGGCATTTGCGATCACTTGGAGCGCGTCATTCGATACAGTGCAGTACGCCTTGTCGTTCGCAGTAATGCTATACATTTATGGTTTAATGGTCAATTTACCAAGTTAATTCTTTCAATTAATTTTCTTTTTATGTAGGTCTTCTAGAGATAAAAAGTCTGTGTCACGAGCGGATTCGAACCCACGACCTTCGGCTAAACACGCCGCTGCTCTACTCCTTGAGCTATCATGACTTCGATCCTCTCGGACACCAACTCTCCATTTCAACTTACAACCGTTCGAATTTTCCCTCTTTTTGCCATTTTCAAATGTCGTGTAATCAGGATTTAATTCTGAGCGACTTTTTGAAGTGGCCACGGGGAGCTGTTAGTCAAGTGGTAATTCTTTTACTTATTAAATATTAATCCATTTATGTTTTAGTGGTCAATTGACCAAGTTGCTTCTTTCAATTAATTATTCTTTTAATGTAAGGTTTTGGTTGAGATAAAATGTAATTCTGTACATTGTGCTTGTTGAGTATCTTTTTTCCTTTGGAGTTTAGCATTGGGTACCAGCCAGCAGTTCTGTACATTGCTAACGACATAGAAACACTTTTACATTTTATGGCCATTGTTGTACCGTCGAGCCCATTCTACGACTTCCTGAAGTCACCACAGTCAAGTGGTTAGAGCAGCGGCGTATTGACTCGAAGGTCGTGTGTTCGAATCCTGCTCGTGACACTAACTTTTTCATACCTTACATAAAAAGAATAATTAATTAAAAGAAGTAATTTTGTCAATTAGACCACTAAACATAAATGATTTAAATGTAATTTTAAATATGTAGACTGATAAGGGGAAGCTGGTGGCCTCGAAATCTCTATCGTTTCAATAAAATGATATGTCGAATACGTTTTTTTTAGTTCAGACTTTAGCTTCTCATTTTTTCTAATATTACAGCAGTTTTTTCTATGAATAAATGGCTGTAAAGTGAAATAAAAATGAAAACTGCTTCAATTTACCCCTGTGTTCTTAAACAAATCGTATGGCGTTCATAAACAATAAGTAGGCTTTTTTTAAACCACACTGTCTTATATTATTTCCAGCAAATTGAATTAGGAAACCTTCTACTCGAATTGACGGAAAAACCACTAAATGTTATTGTTAATAGTTGGTATAAGTACAGCCGTTTCAATGCGTATAACGTGGTTTGTTGACTGTAATAAAAAAGTGTTTGCAGTTGGTAGTCTTGTGACGGCTCCTTTGTTTGGCAAACGGCCAGCCTGTTGCCCCTACATAAATATCACAGTGTACGCTTCGAAGCAAAAGTTATATACCCTTAACTTTCTAATTGTTGTTAATGGGAAAGTTTAAAACGGAAACGCCTGTCCCACCGAGGTCTATTGGGAACATATCGATCGTAATTTTTTTTGTTTAATTTTTGCTTTGACCGTTTATGAAAATACCCAATTCATAACGTTTCTCCGCTTTTTTCTAGGAATCCATTAACGTCCAGATAATTAATTAAGGGTTTACGAAATTTTCTAGGGTGACGCGAAAAAAAAACTTCTATGACCTAGTTAGGAATAAAACCGGGAGGCAATTAAGTGTTATTTCCTAAGCGGAAAAGCGTAAATGGATAACGCTTCGGCGGTTCGTGGGTGGAAAGTTGGCGGAATACGTGGTACATCTGTGCAAACAAGTTAGGGTCAATGCAATAGTTAGCAAACACTTGCTCCCTGTGCTACGCGAAGCAGGTAATCTCGTTTTGGATCCGTTTTAACTAAATAGCAAATATTCAAGCTGTTCCTATTGTCCACGTATATACTGAAAAAGACATTTTAGCCATTTACAGTTCACCAATTTCCAAAAGATAGTATGAAAATGAGGCAAATAGTGACTAGTGAAGAAATTGTATGACATTGCATTTGTGACAGAGAGATAAAGAGATAGATAGATAGAGGAGGGAAAAAGAGTGAGAGTGAGAAATAGAGATTGAGAGAAAGCGAGAGGGTGAGAAAGATGGCGTGAAGGGGGGAGAGAGAGGAAGAGGGAGAGAGAGAGGAAGAGGGAGAGAGAGGGAGAGAGAGAGAGAGAGAGAGAGAGAGAGAGAGAGAGAGAGAGAGAGAGGGAGAGTGAGAGTAAGTGATAGAGATTGAGAATACAATCACATCAAGGCGAACAGATCTTCAGTTTTGCAAGACCTGCCGTTCATGAGGGTTTAGTCTAATGGTAGCGCCGTGAAATTGGGTTTGTTTTGACAAGAATTATCAAATACCGTCAACCTCATTACTATTATTACTAGTTCTTAGGGATACCGTAATTTTGACCACTTTTGAAAAATGAGAAAGAAAGAGAGAGAGAGGGAGAGAGAGAGAGAGAGAGAGTGAGAGAGAGAGTGAGAGAGAAGAGTTAAATTATATAGTGGTATAAATACAATAACATCAAGGCGAACAGATCTACAGTTTTGCAAGACCTGCCGTTCATGAGGGTTTAGCCTAATGGTAGCGCCGTGTAATTGGGTTTGTTTTAACAAGAATTATCAAATACCGTCAACATCATTATTATTATTATTATTATTATTATTATTAGTTCTTAGAGATACCGTTATTTTGACCACGTGAAAGGTGAGAAAGACAGAGAGAGAAAGAGAGAGAGAGTGAGAGGGAGAGAGAGAGAGAGAGAGAGTGTGAGAGAGTAACGCGTGTAAGTAGGGAGAGAAAGTTTCCGGCGCAGTTCATAAATTCCGGAAGTGCTGCGAGTCATGCTGGTTTAGCATACATGTGGTATCCTTCCTAAACTTTACTCATTGTAAGTTGCCAATATTAAAATACAGTGAGATAAAAAATAAAAATACATGGTGAGAAGAAATAGAGTAAGTGAGGAGAGGGAGAGAGTGAGTGAGTGAGTGTATGTGTGTGTGTGTGTGTGTGTGTGTGTATGAAAAAGGATATGATTAGTGGATCGTTGTGTTTAATAAACGAATATCAGGCAGTAATTAATATTAATGTGTTTTAAATTAAATTGTTCAAATATAATATTATAAATTGGAGTTAGGAACTTATGTTGTTACTAAATAGGTTGTGTTACTTTTAAAAGCATCTACATTATTTAAAAATTTTCTTATAAGTTAGAGTTATTTCGCTAATATTTTTGATAAAATTTGTCTATCCACAAAACGATAAAATTTTATAGGATCGTAATTTGATTTGTTGAGAAATAAACTAATTTTTTTCTAATGTTTTTTTTAGATTGGTAAGTAATTGCATTAAATATAGTAGTGATGCAGGGTAGGAAAAAAAACACCCCAAGTAATTTAAGAAAAAGTCGGTCAATCCATAAAATTCTTATGTTTGAAGGTGTAAATAGAAATGACCCCTTTGAGCAGAAATAAGTCGCCAGCCCGAAGGCGATAAGCATTAAATTATGTATTTAGGTTTTAATCTGATAATATTAGCGAGATGGGAGTTTCTAGACCCGGCGTTTTCCAATAAGACTAATATTGGCCTGACCCTCGTACCAGAATCCGACCTGTAATTCTAGCTAATTCCACGTTCGGAACGACCATCTATTACGACCGTTCATTAAACTGCATTAGTTACTCTTAGGCTAAATGCTAAATAACAAAATCTCACTGGTGTGAAATCGATCGGCCCACTTGGGTTAATGGTCACCTGACACGGTTTCGAAAATTAGAGAAAAAAACAACGTGTAATTTGACACCAACTTTCTCGAAAAGTTTCTATCAAAAATAAATAAAACATATTACGATCACTAAGATAGCAATCTCGATTTGATCTGTTTTACTCAATTGTTACATTTTTGGCTTTATACAAATGCCAGAATATGAAGACATTTTATAGAAAACTCTATGCGATATAAAATGCCCAAGAAAACCAACTTTGTTTGAAATGCTATTTTTCAGTGAAATGTTTTTCTTCATTATTTATAATAAATGTAAAAAGTTAAAATTTTTGTTTGTAATAAAGTATAAAATATTTGATTTTTACGTTGAATTTAAAATTCCCTTAAATGAGTAATATTTATTATTTACGCTGGTTACTTAAATCACTTTCTAAAGCAAAACAGAGAAAAAACAAGTTAGGCTTTAATTCAGGATAAAGCTTAAAGTCTCGAGAGACTGCTCTTATCAATCTCTCTAGAATAAGAAGCTGTAATTACTCAATTCAATTAGTCAATCAACCGAATTTCAGCTTTAAAATTATTCCATGCATCTCAATCTCAGAAGGGCTTAATCCGCCTCACTCTGTCCAAAGTTAAGTTCCTTCCGTCACGTTCAACTTTTATTGACAAACCGAGAATCAAGTTAATAACTTAAGCCGGGACAAGGTTTGAAAAAATAAAACCTCGTACTTTTTGAATTTTTACAAACGATGCTGATTGAAATTCAACGGGTTTATCTATTAACGGCCGTACTTTGTAGATGCCTTATTTCCTAAAAGACCCGAGTTGTCAAAGAGAGGAATCGTGACAACAAAGGGTCAGAAGTTCCTCTTTGTAAGCCCCGAGGGGGTTTAAAGTGGTCAAAGGAGTTACGGGCGTATAGAGCAGAAGTGACCAAATGGACAGCGGCTCTATCTTGGAGAAGGCACATGAACACAGTGTTGTAAGCAATGAATATTGAATACGAACCTTGTACTGATCCTCATTGACCTTAAATGGATCCATTCTGATAAAAACAATAATATGAATAATACACACAAAATATTTCAATTAAACTTTAAAGTAAGTAAAATAAAGGAAATACAGACACCCAATTGGGAATAAATAATACTGGTCAACCTTTTCATTTAGTAATTATAATTTAATAGCCTTAAAGAAAGAAATCTACCTCCAATGCTCGACAAAGGAACTTTCTCTCAAAATCGCTGCTTAGTTAATTGTTAATTAATATAAAATGAAAGTTTATAACTATTTATATAGAAAACAATGTTTTTATAATTTCACGTTAAACACCATGTTTTAACATTTATAAATGATTTTATAGTTTCACGTTAAAAGTTAAAAAGTATGTTTTAACATTTCTAAATTGATTTGTACGTAATGTGATTGTTTTTGTGTTTAGAGGGGAAATTCCTTTTATCCGGACTCGTTTTTTAAAATATTTTTTATAAAGGTTTTTAGTTGAGATAAAAAGTCAGTATCACGAGCGGGATTCGAACCCACGATCTTCGGCTAGATACGACGCTACTCTACCACTTGAGCTATCGTGATCTCGATCCACTTGGACACTAACTTCCCATCTTTATCTCAACTAAAAACCTTAATTAAATGAAAGATATTAATTGGGCAAGCGGAACACGCATTCACTATTGGCTATAATGATTGAGATATTTCTATAAAATAAGATGGTATTTTAGTCAACATAATTTTGAACTAGTGGCACCGTGAATTACCTTTCTTTCATTTAGTACATCCAGGATGCTAAATCCGGTTGTCCTTTAAATATTACTTAGTTTAAATAATGAAGTATCTTGCCCATTATTCTATGTGTATCCGTATCTCAATTAAGCCTTCATGAAATGAAGAAAGCCCCGTTTCGCTTTAACGGAATTCATTATTTTTTTCAAAGAGAGATAGCAAATAGTAAGAACTGGTCGTTGAAAATACGTCTTTTAAGCAGTTTCAGCACGCCGAATTTGGGCAAGTAAGTAAAGTTGAAACGGACTAATTGGCGAAGTTGGTAAGTTTGGAAATGTTCAACAGTTTAACTTTACAGCCAGAAAACCTTATCATGCATTAATATTTTTATTTTTCTATGGACGAACTTTAGAAAATTACACAGAACTTTTCTAGGCACTGTAGATTATTTTAATAGACCAAAATTAGCTTTGGTTAAAAATGATTAATGGACGATGAATTTTCTCGTTTAAATTTTTATCTAAAAGACGAAACGTGTTCAGCTAATTTTTTTTAATTAATACAATAAAATAAGGCAAAATACAGTTGTTTATATTAATTTACCAATTAAAATGACAATATTTTATAAATATTGAAATTAACTATTCAATAACATAGAAAGAATTTTCCTTTAATAAGCACTAACTTAATTGAAATGCCAAATTAAATACGTCTATTAGAAAAACATAGTTGTCAATTATTTATGTTTATCATGATCAATGACCCTACCACTACTGAAAAATTGCGATCTGGTTTTTGAAATCCGATGCGCATTTTTTTGCGTTGAAAAGTGTTTGTACAACAATAATAATTAGTCAATCGAAACCTATTTATGAGATTTTTCAATTTCCTTGTAATATACATTCACCTTTACTGCTCTGATTGACGATTTACATCAATGAAAACGTTCAATACGTTTTCCCACTTAAAACCAATTTCTTACACACACATTGCCTTGCAGTTTTAACCTCATTTCCCAAGAAAACCCATTTCCCCAGCAATTTCACTCGAAATTCTTGCAAAATAAAGCAAATTCCGACAGAGTGGTGTGTTTAATAAATGTCTTTTAAGTGCACGAAGATTACGTGAGCTGCAATGTAAGATGTTTAAACAATTTGTTTATTATCTTTTAAGAACAGCGCAGTTTAAGGCAGTCGAATGGTTTATCGCTTTTAGTAAATTGCAAATAGATAATAAAGACAATTAACTGCACCTTGTAGTTTTTATTGTATAAATAAATTTACTTATGATGATGGTTTTGACAGTGATAAAACCCTTTCAATACGCTACAACTTTTTTTTAAAGATAATTAAGTCTAAATGTGTGGCCCTGCATGTTTTCCAAAGTTTCTATTCGCAGTCGATATAATAGTCTTTAACATATTTCATATATTTATTTAAAATTTAAAGACAAAATTCTGAAGAGGGATAATAGTGCACATAGATAGGTAGACAGATATATGGATAGATAGATGATATTTAGATATATAGATACATAGAGAGTGAGATGGATGGATGGGTGGATGGATGGATAGATAGATAGATCGAAAGATAGATAGATAGACAGATAGATAGATAGATAGATAGAGATAGATAGATAGACAGACAGATAGATAGATAGATAGGATGGATAGATAGATAGATCTAGAGATAGATAGATAGACAGATAGACAGATAGATAGATAGAGATAGATAGATAGATAGATAGAGAGAGAGAGAGAGAGAGAAAGAGAAAGATGTGTATATATATATAGAGAGGGAGAGAGATAGACAGACAGACAGACAGACAAATAGATGGATAGATAGATAGATAGAGATAGATAGATAGATAGATAGAGAGAGAGAGAGAGAGAGAAAGAGAGAGAAAGAGAGAGAGAAGGCAAGGGAGAGGGAGAGAGAGAGAGAGAGTGAGGGTGAGTGAGTGAGTGGGTGAGTGAGTGAGTGAGTGAGAGAGAGAGAGAGAGAGTGAGAGAGAGAGAGAGAGAGAGAAAGAGAGAGAAAGAGAGAGAGAGAATGAGAGAGAGACAGAGTGAGTGAGAGAGTGAGAGAGAGGATTTATGCAAAAGTATTGTATCACTGAACTGTTCCATAAAATATTTCTGAAAGTTTTTTATTTTATTTTAATAGGTTACATGTTTACATCTGGGAAGATTTATTGTTTCTTAAATAGTATAGGGTATCTCAAGTTATTAATCTAGTTGCCATTCTTTTATATTCAGAGCGTTTTATTCCAGTCGTGGATAAAGATTAATTGTGTGTATAAATATTTAAAACAGATAAATGCTTATCACAGAGAAACGTGATGATTTTTGATTTTGCAATGTTATACTTAAATGCTTCGATTGGTTTTTTTTAAAATGGTTTAATTATTTATTAAGAAAGAAAGTTTTTTTATAAAAATATTTTTTTAAAACCAGTCTGACTATAAAATGATAAGAGGAAAAGAAGATTCTTTTGTTATTTTAAACCTAGACAATAACAAATACGAAAAAAGACTGTTTCAAATGCACATCAGTACTTCTGGTATGGAAGTTACAGATGAGACAAGTCCAGATTCAACTTAACATAAACCCGACGAGAGCCCGGGGGCGCCCTAAACTCGTTGGCATAAACCTCCGAATACTGGGAGTGCTCATATTACTTTGTTTGTTGACAAAGGACGGAGGGGGAGAAGAAGAATAAACTGTAGTATCAGGAGTCTGATCGTTGGCCCATTTGGGTTGATAGCTTTGCTTTACTAAGTGTGCGTGTGTTAGCCTGTCTTTAGTGCTGTGTGTCGCCTGCTACGTGCCTGTTTCCGTATACAACCGGATAAATCTGACATACTCGTAACAGGGTCGGTTAAATGGTTTCAATGTTATAATTCTCCTGTTATGGCCTCTGTTATTGACCTTGGTTTAGCAATATGAAATCCCTTATCCAAAAACATGTAACCAAATACGAACGTTAGTTTCCTTGAACATAAGGATAAAAGGAGTGAAGGGTAGATAGATATAAAGAGAAGGGAGAGAGAGAGTGATAGTGAAAATGTGCAAAGAATAGCACAAAGCTCTTCTTTCAAAATTAGATCGTGGGATATTGAAAAAAAACCTTCTTCGTCTTAATATTTAAATATTAATGTGAGAAAAATAAATAAATTCGTGATGAGGAGTATGAAGAGAGAAACGCAAATGTGAAAAGACCTAGGGGAGAAATAAAGAGTGTAAATAAGTGGAAGTAGTTTTTTCAACTTTAATTACGGAAAATTGCCATTATTAAACTAACGGTTTGACAAAAAGATAAAAACACATGGCGAGAACAAAAAGAGTAAGCTAGAAGAGGGAGAGAGAGAAAGAAAAATGAGAAAGAGAGAAAGAAAAGTGGGAGAGAGATAGAGAGCGAGCGAGAGAGAGAGAGAGAGAGAGAGAGAGAGAGAGAGAGAGAGAGAGAGAGAGAGGTAGAGAGAGAGAGAGAGAGAGAGAGAGATGAGTAGAGATGTATAGAGTCATATTGATAGATATTGTAGACAGATAGAGAAAGAGCTGGATAGGTACAAGTAGGGATAGATGGATATATAGATAGAGAGTAAGGTAGAAAAAACAAAGAAAGAAAGAAAGAGAGAGAGAGAGAGAGAGAGAGAGAGAGTAAATAGATAACGAGAGAGATAAGTAGAGATGTATAGAGTCATATAGATAGATATTTTAGACAGGTAGTGAAAGAGCTGGATAGATACAAGTAGGGATAGATAAATATTTAAAGNCAATGGTAGAGAAAGAAAGAAAGAAAGAGAGAGAGAGAGAGAGAGAGAGAGAGAAATAATAGATAGATAATTGAAGAGGTGAATAGAGATATATCGATATATCGTGTAGACAGAGAGAGGTAAAGCTGGATAGATTCACAGATAGAGATAGAAAGATCGAATGATAGATAAATTGATAGATACATAGAAAGTGAGTGAGAGTGTAAGTGGGGGAGAGAGAAAGAGAGAAAGAGAGAGAGAGAGAGAGATAGAGAAATGGAGATTGATTGATTGATAATGTTTTATGTCACTAGGCAAAGTTAGATCTCTTGGAACTTTCTGCCACTTAACGTTATTATTTATTTATTATAACTCCAACAGAAAGAATCTACAAGAGGAGTAGTCAAAAAAGGCACATAGTAACAAAAAGAACAAACGAACAATTAAGCAATAATAACAAAAACACAAGGCTTGATGATTCAAGGCAAGTCAACACTTTAATTTAACTTTAACTGAATTCATGGAGTCGTGAAACACATCTATTTCGTTAGAATAATAATTCAGCAATCTCATTATTCTCAGTAGAGGTGAATTTAGTCCATATTATGTTTTGTAGTGTGGAACAAAGAACAAATTATGGTTCCTAAGTTGTCGCTGAGGCACACATAGCGATAAATGTAAGTTCAGGATATCAATGGCCCCATTCCACAATTTCCAACCCCAAATGAGATCGGCAAGAATATGGCGGGAGCTAAGCGACTCAAGTCCAAGCCAGTTCAGTCTTTCCAAGTAATTCAGGTGTGCAAGACCAAATCTGAAGGCCATTATCCTGGTTGCTTTCCAACGTTGTAAGGGGACCACACGACACTTGCATATTCCAGACGGCTACGAACGTGGAATTGATATAATATTTTAACTGCCAAGAACTAAATTACAAATTTTTTATTTATTTTCAATTATTTCATAACCAGTATATGTTTAAAACTCATTGTACATAATAAATAAATAAAAGCATATATTGAGTAGTGTTTATTATTTATGAAACCATGTAGACAATTGTGTGAAAACATTGTGATTGTAAACAAATATGTAAATTTTTAAAACTATGAGAGAGAGAGAGAGAGAGAGAGAGAGAGAAAGAGAAAGATGTGTATATATATATAGAGAGGGAGAGAGATAGACAGACAGACAGACAGACAAATAGATGGATAGATAGATAGAGAGAGATTGATATCGCTTTATTTACATAATCTCTCAAGATTTGGTCTCAAGGATCACTCTTACATCTAACGAGAGAGAGAGAGAGAGAGAGAGAGAGAGAGAGAGAGAGAGAGAGAGAGAGAGAGAGTGAGATGGAGAGAGGTGATGTAGTAAAAAACCAGAAAATTAAGATAGGATTAAATTAATAATATTGCTGGATGAAATGCAGATTGTAAATATTTATGTAATATATTTTTAATAGATTATTCTGTATTACAATTCGAACTCGAAATATTTTACTGTGTTGATCCTTTTTGTTTAACTGACTAGTTAAAAGTCGCTATTATTTTGACATATTACGTAAAATTCTAGATCTGTTCATAATATTCGACTACAATATATGAATATTGTAATAAATCACGAGAAAATAACTTTTACGTTTAAGTTTTAAATTAGAGATTTAAGATGGGACATTACCTGACATATTTTCATAATTAATATCCATCTATTGCATATTCATATTAATTTCTTATATTTTAATGCGGGAGTTGGCGATTTTAATAAATCAAAATATCAAACTATAGTCCTATAAATAAATTACACAATTCGCAGTATGTCATAAAGTATTAAAATCAATCAATATATTATCGCTTATTAAATTTTTTTAGCAAAGCGATCTTAATATTTTTAGACCTTGTTACAGTCATAATGAAATGTTAAACAATAAAAACTCTTTCAATTCTTCATCTTTAATTTGAATAATTCTTAAAG
Organism: Cimex lectularius; assembly: GCF_000648675.2. Classification (NCBI taxonomy): domain Eukaryota; kingdom Metazoa; phylum Arthropoda; class Insecta; order Hemiptera; family Cimicidae; genus Cimex; species Cimex lectularius. Next base: position 124,771 of record NW_019392752.1, on the reverse strand, counting down.
TCTTATTTGACTGCTTAAAATAAAATAGTAGCTTAAAGAATAATATCGAATATCTTTTCACTGGGAAGGGCAAAACGAGGATTTGATACCATGGTCCCAAAGGGCGACCGATGACTCCCTTGGGTTCCTTCAGGCTAAGCATAGACGAGTGAGGGTGAGAGTTTACCCGAAAAAAACCCTGGACGTGAAAGACCAGCTGCAGTAAAGTGATAGAGGGTGGTTATCTTCGTAGATGCTTTTTCAAGGGTTGACCCTGTATTATCCAAAGGCACTTGCCGCAAGTTCATATTGACCTCATTCTCCTCGGCGACTGGGAAAGTTTGAAATTTTTTTGTCCGTAGGAACAAGTTCCCTTTTACTTTGGTCAAAGGATTTGTAAGGTATTATTGAATATAAAGTTGAAATTCTCCTTGTTCCGATACTTCTCTGAAGAACGTAAAGGTACTGCTTTTCGAGAAAATATTTCTTATGATAATCAGTTTGGTTGATTCCAAACCCATTTAAATATTCAACAGCGAATTCGCATTGGACATCAATTGTCACATTGGAACAAAACCTGCGGATGTAAATTTAGCTTAACTATTTCCAATGGCAAGATACTCATCAATGTAAGTTCTGAAAAAATCTTTTGACGCTAAAACCAACGTAGTAAACAGTTTTTAATTTGGAATTGTTCAGAAATTATTTGCAAAACCAGTTTTCGGGCATTGCTTTTGTAAAAACGAAATTTTATCAAACTTCTTAAATATAATAAATTTATTTTCTTACCATTTTAGTTGTTAGGCTGCACCGTGCTTGACTAATTGTTCAGACAGTCCAGAGTTGCCTGTTAATTGAGGAAATTTTTGCGGCAACAAACTGGGAAATACGTGAAACAATTAATTCACTATCAGTTACAATGAAAAATAAATAAATTGACCCATGATAGTTTGATCAAAACTTATTTATTCATGAGAAAGTTGACAAAAACTGAAAGTTTACGTATCTTCGACTTTCTTGAAATATGCGCCAATAAAAAAAGTATAGGGGGCGCAGAAGGTAAATTCACCATGGGTATCCATGTAAAAACTCCGTACAATTTAAAATTTAAGAATTTTTAATTTTTTATACATTGTTGCGTCTCAATATAATACACTGCCCATCATAAACCAACCACGTGGGATTTTGCACGAAAATATGGCCAACTCTAAAAATGCATATTTTGTAAGCATTTTAAGTCAGAGGCCTGCGCTACGCCTCATTTTTTGAAATTTTTATGCTAAACAAGATGGATTTTTGTAATTTTTTTCCTAGTTTCAGACATTCAACATTAAATTCGAAAGTTCGGGAACATATTAATTGCACTGTTTACCAAAACTTCAGATTGAGCTGTGGAGCCAAAAAATTTGGAGCGGCCCCTATTATCAATTGATAGGAAATTGTTATAGGTTTTCAACTTGTTACTTTCCACTTTTTTCCAGATTTCTTAACCTATTCGAGTTATTGCGATTTTTGGGCAAAAAACATGGTTGCTTTATGTGTTCATGGAAAAAGCCGATTATTCTGTCTCCTGTGTTTACCATACAAAAACCATTGTTTCAATAAATTATTCAAAGCCAAACTGCCACAACACCTGTGAAATGGGAAGGAAAAGTTGAATTTTCGTGATGTAATCAAGTGGTTATCGACAGTATAGGCATTTTTTTTTAAAAGTCCTCGGAACAAAAGTTATAGAGTTGCGAAAACATGACGAAAACATGATTTATGCATTCTTGAAAATCGGGAGAGAGTGATCCAAATCACTTAAAAAACCACTTTTTTGCCCAAAAATCGCGAATAACTGATGAACAGTTGAGAAATCGGGCAAAGTGGAAGGTGACCAATTGAAAGCTTATTAAAATTTCCTATAGATTTATATTTGGCGACAATTTTTCGGCTCCACAGCTCAATCGGACGTTTTCGTAAAACGTGCAAGAATTAATATTATGTTCCCGAATTTTTGAATTTACTATTGTATGGCTGAAGCTGGGCAAACGTTTAAAAAAGCTATCTTGTTTAGGGTAAAATTTTCTAAAACATCAGACTTACCGGAGGTCTCTGACTTGAAAGGCTTAGAAAATGTGCATTTTCGAAGTTGGCCATTTTTTAGTGCAAAACCCAGGTGGTCGGTTTTTTGGTGGGCAGTGTATTTTTATGTCATAAATTCTTCAATAAATACTTTTTTATCGTCATTTTTCTAGCTATCAGTTAAAATAATTTTCAGCATTGAAAAAACTAAAATGTTATAAACTTGCCAGTTCATCTCATTTGTTTCCAGTTGACCTGTTGATCACATTCATTTTTTCACTCGTCTATAGGAGAAAACTTTTCAAGCCGAAATCCCGACCGTTTTATAAAAACAGCTTTCAACAAAAATTTTTCCTTCAATAGACCTCTCGGCCGTTGGAAAACTCTTCCCGTCACTTTTTCGTTGGAATACGTAGGGAGGTGAAAGGACAATGCAGGGGAGCCTTCCGCCCCCGCAATCCACATTCAGGTCAACACCTGCCCTTTATATCCGTTCTTTTTTTTTACACCCTGACATATTTCCGTCGAGTGTTCCGAACAAGGTCTCATAAGCATTCTCTATTTTCTCTCTCTCGCGAAACTTCCACTTCCGCCCTAATGAGTGTTCATCCTCACCCCAGGGACTACGGTAAGTTATAATCATCAACCTCTGGTTTTTTTCGTCACTTTGTCCAACTCAAATGAAAATTTCAACTGCAACGAAATTATTTGCGATCGTATGTTTCAATAGGCTTTAACTGAATGAACCACAAACTTCGAATCGTGCGAGATTTTAACAGTTAGAACTCTTTTAAATAAATAAACAAAGTTTGAACAGCGATCTCAAATTATTAAATTATATCGTCTAAGAAGTCAACTGTTCGACAAAATAATAACTATTCCAGTATTTTTCTAGCCATACATAAACAGACTACCGCACATATCTTCTTGAACCGGCACCGGGTCCATGTACACCGCGGGCTACTATGTAACTCGAACGCATTTTGACTTTGCGCCATCTTCAGTGACGAACAGTTCCTCAGTGTAATCGGATCCAGCGCCTTTTCAACAACTTCACCATATGTGGCTACCTTTTTACTTTTGTTAATTGTTGCAAATAATATAAAGTTTATAAAAAATTAATTATGATTATGGCAGAAATATGGCAATGTTGTTAAATAAATGTAAAAAAATTTAAAAAAAGAATACCACAACTTTCTTTTACGCAGTATAATAATCAGTGGCTGTATCATAATGCAAACTTATATATACGAAAAAACAAAATAATTTTTGCGATCGTTGTTCATAATTTAACTGCTGAAATCTGCATAAAATTTATATTAAATCGTTACACTTTACCTTTTTTCTCTCTAAATATCACACTCTCATTTTTACAGTAATTTGTTTTAATTAAACACAAAAATAATTTACAAACAAAGCTATTTTTACAAAAAAAAAGAAGAAAAAAACCCTAGATTTGAAACAAGATATTTCTCTCTCTTTCTCACTCTATTTCTATATTCCATTCATAATCTCGGTTTTTGCATACCTACTTCCCTCTCTCTCTCTCCAAGTATCCATCAAATTATTAATAAATTTACATATGTTGGTTTTATTCCAAAGTGTGTGTAATTATGCGAATTTGCTGTTGAATATTTAAGTGGGTTTGGAATTAACCAAACTGATTATCATAGGAAACCTTTGCTCGACAAACAGTGTCCATACATTCCGTTCACAAATATCAGAACAGGAAGAATTCCTGAAAATTTTCTCGATTTTACAATAACTCTCAATTTCAGCGCAATAAAATGCTAAACCGTCTTGATTTTCAAAGTTGGTATACGTAACGTCGAGATACCTGGGGTACTTTCATTATTTCCACGTTCCCTCTCTCTCTCTCTCTCTCTCTCTCTCTCTCTCTCTCCCTCTCTCTCTCTCTCTCTCTCTCTCTCTCTCTCTCTCTCTCTCTCTCTCTCTCTCCC